>NC_045505.1:1488945-1699385 GCF_009650955.1 Corvus moneduloides
ATCAGACCCCCCCCCCCCGCCCCCAGACCCACCCCCTGATACCACTCCCCCCGCCCCCAAATGCTCAGTGGGGCCGGGCCTGCGCCCGGCTTTGGGACCCCACACTCCCGACTCACCCTCCCCCGAGGGGGCCCAAATCCCGCTGCCCCCGCCGGTCCATTCCCGCTCCTCTGCCGCCCTCCAGCGCCCGCGAACCCCAAATTCACCGGGGCGGGCGGGGCGCGGCGCTCTGAGGGCTGCGGGGGAAGCTCGGGGGGTCCCCAAACCCCTCACACCCCTCCCCCCCGCCCAAAGACCCCTGTGAGCCCCCAAACCAGCCCTCGCCCCCCGAAAAAGTAGGGGGAGACCCCCCCCAAAACTGGACACAGGACCAGGGGGAGTTGAAATGCGGGGGCAGAAAAGGGGGTGCAGGGAGGTGACCCCAGTTTAACCCTCCCGGGGGGGCACCGCTGATCCCGCCCCCTTTTTTTAACGTGGGGCTGTGTCACCCCTCTGACCCAGCACCCCCCTTCACCCCAAAGGACCCCCAAAAGCTCAGGGCGCCCCCGAATCTCAGGACACCCCGAGGGGCTCAGGGACTTCCCCAGAATCTGGGGGGGCTCGCGGGGGGTCTGGGGGAGCCCTTCCCGCTTTTGGGACCCCCCTCCATTCCCCCCGCAAATCTGGGAAGGGTCCCCGAAACTCCCGGGGGGCGAACTGGGGAGACCTGAGGGCTCCGTGTGCTGTGGGGTCGCAGCCCCTCCCCAACTCTTTAATTAATTAGCTAATTAATTAATTAATTAATCCTCTGCCGGCACTAATTACGGGCACCAGGTGTCACCGCCTGCCCGCGGAAGGAGCCGGGGGGGGACGCCCGAAAACCCGCAACATCCCCAGACCTTGGGGACACTCCCAGCCCCCCACCCATGGAGGGACCCCCAAATCTGCTCTCAGCCCTCCCCCCCCTCCCCCCTCAAAACTCCCCCCTTGGCCGGGCCACAGGGGGTTAATGATTAACGGGGGACACAGACCGCTGCCAGCGCCGATTTTGGGGGGGTCCCCCCTTCCCCTCCACCCTGGGGGGACCCTCCAGGACGGCTCCGAGCCCCCACCGTGCCCGGTGCCCCCAAATCTCTACCACCACTTGCCCCAACACCGCGGGGCACGACCCCGACACCCCTAAACCAGCTGGGGGGGCCGGGACCCCCAAACCGGGCCGCTGCCCCCCCTCTCTGCCGCTCCAAAGTTGGGGGGGCACCGGGGGGCACCCAGAGGTTTTGGGGTGCGGCAGCACCCCGAGACCAAAGGGCTCACAAAGGCCCAATGGAGGGACACGGGCACCCCAAAAGGGATTCTGGCCTCCCAAAAGGGGTCCTGGCGCCCCGAAACAGACCCTGGCATTCCAAAACAGACCCGGCCACCCCGAAATGGGCTCTGGCACCCCAGGATGGGTGCTGGTACTGCCAAACAGATCCTCATACCCCCAAACAGACCCAAGCACCCCGGAACTGGTTCTGGCACCCCGGAGGGGATCCAGGAACCCCAAAACAGACCCAGGTACCCCGAGATGGGCCCTGACACCCCCAGATCGATTCTGGCACCCAGAGAGGACTTTGGTACCCTGTGAGGGAACCAGGCACCCCAAAATAGATCTTGGCACCCGGGATGGGTCCTGGAACCCCATGAGGGACCCGGCCACCCCCAAACAGACCTTGGCACCCCAAAACAGATCCTGGCACCCTGGGATGGGCACAGGCACCATAATACGGGTCTGGGCATCAAAAAATGGATCCAGGCACCCCAAAAAAGGTATTGGTGTCCCAAAACGAGTCCTGGCACCCCTGGAAGGGTCTTGACGCCTCAGGAGGAGCCCTCGTACCCCCAGACAGATATTGGCAGCCCAGAATGGGTCCTGGCACCCCAAAACACAGCCGGGCATCCAAAACCAGCCCCGGGCATGTCAGCACGGGCACAGACACCCAAGGCGGGACCCTGGTGCCCCAGGATGAGTCCTGGTACCCCAAAACAAACCCAGGAACCCACAGAAGGGTCCTGGCACCTGGGAGGGACCCAGGCACCCCAAAACAGGTATTGGCACCCTGGGATGGGTCCTGACACCCCAGAACTGGTCCTGGCACCTGGGAGGGACCTGGGCACCCCAAGATTGGTCCTGGCAGCCATAGATAGGTCCTGGCACTCTAAAACAGATCCTAGGACCCCAAACAGACCCAGACACCCCAAAACTGATCTGGGAACACCAAGATTGGTCCCGGCCCCCAAGAAAGACTCAGGAACCTCAAAACAGCCCCAGGCACCCCGAGATGGATCCCACCACCCTCAGACTGATTCGGGCACCCCAAGATTGTCCTGGCAACCCAAAACACCCCAGGCACCCTGGGATGAGCCCCAACACCCCAAACCAGGGCAAACACCCCTCCCCCCCGAATCACCAACACTCCCAGATTTACAAGGTTTTATTCCAGCAGCGAGCAGAACCCCCGGGGGAGGCCCAGACTCCCCAGTTCCCACCCCACAGCCCCACAGAGAGGACAATGGGGGGGTTGGAGCCCTCTGGGGGGGCTGGGGGGGGGGCACTGGCTCAGGTTTTCAGTGGAGGGTACCTGGTGTTGGGGGTCCCCAGGGAAGGGGAACTGGACGGAGGGGGGACATACTGGGGGGGGCCCAGCAGGTCAGGACGTGGGGAACCCCCCCAGGATGGGAATGGGCTCAGCTGGCCTGGACAAGGGGGATGGACCCCCTGCCCAAGACCCCCCCAGGACATGGACAGGACCCCCCAGGAAAGGGGGCTCAGGTGGCCTGGACTTGGAGGGACCCCTGGGAAGGAAAGAGGGGACCTGGGGGGCTCAGAAGGTCAGGACATGGGGGACCCTCTCCCCCGCCCCAGAAAAGGGGGTTCAGCTTGGCAGGACATGGGGGGACTCCCTGAGAAGGGGAGGCCCAGGGGGCCTCAGCTGGGCTGGACATGAGGGACCCCCCAGGACACAGAGACACCCCCAGGAAAGGGGGTTCACCTGGGGGAACACACCAGGAGGGGGGCCTGGGGGGGGCTGAGGAGATCAGGACATGGGGGACCCCCAGAAAAGGGGGGGGCTCAGCTGGGCTGGACATGGGGGGACACCCTGGGAAGGAAAGGGGGGGTCCGGGGGGGTCCAGGGGGGTTCAGCAGAGCAGGACATGGGGGTCCCCCAGAAAGGGGGGGCTCATCTTTCCAGGACATGGGGGACATCCCAGGAAGGAAAGGGGGGCCTCGGCTGGGCTGGACATGGGGTGCCCTCTCAGGGAAGGGGGTTCACCTGGTCGGGACTTAGGGGGACACCCTGGGAGGGCGGGGAACATGGAGGGTCCCCCTGGGAAAGGAGGGGTTCGGCTTTGAGGCCCGGGGGGCCTCAGCAGGTCAGGATATGGGGTCTGCCCAGGAAAGAGGGGGGCTCAGCTCAGCCGGCCAAGCCAAGGAGGGACCCCTGGGAATGGGGGCCCCCCAGGAAAGGGGGTTCAGCTTTCCAGGACGTCGGAGGACTCGGATACGAGTTTCCCATCACGGGTCTCGATCTTCTTGATGACGATGGCACGGGATTTGGGGGGGGCCGTGCCCTCGGGGGGTGGGGGGGGGCACCGAGTACCCCGAGCTGACCACAGCCCCCCCAAACGGCCCCCCAAAACTCCCCCCAAACCCCCCTCCAAATCCACCTGTGGGGAAGAGGAAGCAGCCGTGAAGGGGGGCTCATGGGGGGGCACCCAAAAGCAGGGGGTCCCAGGGACCCCCCCAAACTCACCCAGGTACCCCAAAGTCTTGGTGTGGATGCTCAGGTTCTGCACAGCAGCCTCGAGCCTGGGGGGATTGGGGGGGGTCCCCCAAACAGGATCAGTGATGGAGGGGGGGGGATAGAGAACATGGGGGCCTGGGGGGGAACTTGGGGGGGGGGGGGTGTCCCACAAATCTTTCTCCCAGACAGGGTCAGTGACAGGGGGGTATTTAAGGGACATGGCCAAGATGTTGGAGGGGGCTGGAGGGGGCCCCCCAAACTGAGTGGTTTTGGGGGCAGAGGAATAAGGGACATGGTCAAGTCGGGGGGGATTTGGGATGTGGGATGTTCATAGGATATGGGATACCCCGTGGGATATGGGATGCGGGATATGGGGTGTCCATGGGATGTGGGGTATGGAACGTGGGATGCCCATAGCATGTGGGATACTCGCAGGATATGGGACATGGAATATGGGATGTTCACAGTATCCAGAATGAAGGACATGGGATATGGGATGGAGCACGGGACACAGGGTGTGAGATACGGATGCCCAGAGGTTATGGGATGTGGGATGCCCATGGGATTTGGGACGCGGGATTTGGGGTCGGGGGTTCCCACCTGCTCTCCTCCCCCTCCAGCAGCTTCCTGTAGGTCGCGATCTCGATGTCCAGGGCCAGCTTGACGTTCATGAGCTCCTGGTATTCCCGGAGCTGCCGCGCCAGGTCCTGCTTGGCCTGGGCCAGGGCCCCCTCCAGCCCCGCCAGCTTGGCCCGGGCGTCCCTGAGCGCCAGCTCCCCGCGCTCCTCGGCCTCGGCCACCGCCGCCTCCAGCCCAGAGCGCTGCGGGCCGGGACGCTGAGCCCAGGGTCCCCTGGGCCGGTGCCCCCATGACCCCCAGCATCCCCAGTGTTCCAGTGTTCCATGTCCTATCATCCTCTGTGTTCCATGTGCCTGTGTCCTGGTGTTCCTCACTCCCCAATATCCCTCATATCCCACTATCCCTCACCCCCCTGTTCCCCCCAGTATTCCCAGCCCCCCAAAATCCCCTCCATCTCTGAGCCATCGCTCTCTCCTCCCGTTTCCCGGATGAGATCCCGAGGGATCCTCAGGAACCCAGTGGGGGGGTTCCCAAGAGGTGCTGGGGGATGTGTGGGGGAGGGGCAGGCAGTATCCACCCAAATTTCCATCCAGGGTGGACCCCAAACCTGATTTTTGAGAGCCTCAATCTCTGCCTGGATCCGCTGGATCCGCCGGTTCAGCTCCTGGATCTGGCTTCGGGTCTGGCGCAGGTCGTCTCCCTGCTTCCCGGCCGCCGTCTTCAGCTCTTCGTACTGGGGGCACCAGACAGGGGCTGGGAATGGGGGCATCCCCCAAACCCACCAGTACCCCAGAACCGGGAGGGAAGAGCTGGGATGTGATGGAGGCAGGAGGGATGCTCCGATAGGGATGTGGTGGCTCCAGTTGGAATTTGGTGGGTCCCGCTGGGTTTGGAACTGGGATCTTGGGGAAATGGAGACTGGGGGGACTCCTCTTTGCCCCCAACATCCCAAAATCTGGCATGGAAGAGCTGGGATTTGCCTGTGTCAAGAAGGATGTTCCAACTGAGATCTGGGATCTCAGGGGGATGGAGATGAGGGGACCCCTCTCTTCCCCAGCACACCCAAACCGGGGAGGAAAGAGCTGGGATGTGGCCACGCCAGGAGGGATGCTCCAGTCGGGATGATCCATTCGGATGTCGTGGGTCCGGTTTGGAGTCAGGGATGGGGAGGGGGGAACCTCACTTTTCTACCAGCACCCCAAAAATTCAGAGGAAAGAGCCAGGATGCGGCGATGCTGGGAGGGACGATCCAGCTGGGATGTGGCGGCTCTCACTGGAATTTGGTGGGTCTGGTTGGGCTTGGATCTGGGATCCCACGGGGATGAGGCCACCAGCACCCCAAAACAGGGCATGAAAGAGCCTGGGAAGAACCAGCACTGGGAGCTGCACCAGGAATGGGGATGAGGGCCCCTCCCTGCCCCGCGGCGCCCCAGCACTGGGACAGGCCCACGCCGGGGGGATGCTCCAGGCTGGGATGGGGCAGCTCCGGTTGGGTTTCCAGCCGGAATTTCTCCCACGCAGCAGCCACTCCCTCCAGGGCAGGGAGGAGGAGGAGGAGGAAGGGTTTTGGGTGAGGGGGAAGAGGAGGAGGAGGAGGGGGAAGGATTTGGGGCAGGGAGGAGGAGGAGGAGGAGAAGGAAGTTTCAGGGAGCAGGAAGAAGGAGGAGGATGGGGCAGGGAGGAGGAGGAAGGTTCAGGGAGCAGGGAAGAGGAGGAGGACAAGGAGGAAGAAGGATTGGGGCCCAGGAAGGAGGAGGACGGGGCAGGGAGGATGAGGAGGATGAAGGGTTGGGAACAAGGAGTAGGATCGGGGAGCAAGGAAGAGGATGAAGGTTTGAGAAGCAGGGAGGAGGAGGAAGGTTCAGGGCAGGGAGGAGGAGGATTAGGAAGAAGGAAGAGGATGGGGCAGGGAGGAGGTTGAAGGGCCAGGGTGTGGAAGAGGAGGAGGAAGTTTTAGGGAGCAGGAAGGAGGAGGAAGGCTCAGGGAGCAGTGAGAAGGAGGGATGGGGAAGCAGGGAAGAGGATCAGGGCAGGCAGGGGGAGGAAGGATTGGGCAGGGAGGAAGAGGAGGAGGAAGGATTGAGGGGAAGAGAGGAGGAAGGTGAAGGTTTGGGGAGCAGGGAGGAGGAAGAGGAGGAGAAGAAGAAGGAGGAGGAGGAGGAGGAAGAAGAGGAAGGCTTGAGGGGCAGCAGGGGGGGCTCTCCTGACCTTGACCTGGTAGAGGCCTTCAGCCTCAGCACGGCTGCGGCCAGCGATGTCCTCGTACTGCGCCCGCACGTCCGCCAGCACCCCGGCCATGTCCAGCTGGCGGCTGTTGTCCATGGACACCACCACGGCCGTGTCCGACACCTGCACCCGCAGCTCCTGCAGCTCCTGCGCACGCGGGGGGACGGGTTTAGCCGGGGGGCACCCCCCGAATCCCGGCATCCAAAATCCCAGGCACCCCCAAATTCAGGGAAGCCCCAAACCTCCTCGTAGAGCTGCCGCAGGAAGTTTATCTCGTCCGTGAGGCTCTCCAGGCGTGATTCCAGCTCCACCTTGGACATGTAGGCTTCATCCACGTCCTGCGGGAACACCCCTGTCACCCCCCTGTTCCCAGCACTCCCAGGAACCCCCCAGCAACCCCCTGGTCTCAGGGAGCACCCCCGGTGTCGGAGTCCCCCCTCGGTGTTGGGGTTCCCCCACCTTTTTGAGCAGGACGAACTCGTTCTCCTTCTCTGTGCGGTGGTTGATCTCCTCCTCGTACCTGGGCAGGGGGACACAAGGGGACATGGAGCAGTGGGGATGGGGGACATGGCGACAGGGGGGACATGGGGACAGGGGACAGGGGACAGGGAGGGATATGAGGATGGGTGACATGGGAACGTGGGGACAAGAGCATATAGGGAGACAAGGGGATGGGAGGACATGGGGACATGAGGACAGAGGGACAGAGGGACAGGGCGATGGGAAGATGTGGGGACATAGAGAGGACTTGGACCAGGGATGTGGGGACATGAGGACACAGGGAGACCCAGGGACATGGGGGGGGACATCGAGGGCTATGGGGCCAGGGGGACACGGGCATGAGGGGACATGGGGGTATGTGGGGGAGCACTCAGGGACTCTGACATGGCCTTGAATTCCTCGAGGAGGCTGCAGGCATGGCCTGGGCGGGCTCAGCAGCGCGTGCAGCCCCGGGGGGGCTCCAAGGTGGTATTGGGGGGATGTGGAGGGGTCTGGGGAGACATGGGGGTACTGGGGGATTTGGGGAACACCTGGGGACACTTGGGGACACTGACTTGGCCTTGAACTCCTCGACGAGCCCCCGGACGTGGCCGAGCTCCGTGCGCAGCCGCTGCCGCTCCTGCCCGAGCCCCTCGAGCTGCCGCCGCAGGGTCCCCGCGTAGCCCTCGAGGAGCCCCCCCAGGGTGCTGCGGGGCGGGGGCTGTGCCCGCAGGAGCCCCCACTTGGTCTCCAGGAGCTTGTTCTGCTGCTCCAGGAACCGCACCTGGGAACGGGGAACGGCACCTCAGAACCAGCCAAAACCACCACAAAATCACACCTGGAGGAAAGGGGGTCAGGAGCACTCCCACACCCCCAAAATCACCCCAAAATAACACACACACACCAAAGTCACCCCGAAATCACCAAAAAATTACCCCCACCCCCCAAAATCACACCTGGGGGAAAGCAGGGCCAGGGACACTCGCATACCTCAAAATCACCCCCACCCCCAAATCACACCTGGGGAGAAAGGGGGAAAAGAGGGTCAGGGGCACTTCCAGCACCCCAAAATTACCCCCAAATCACCCCCGGGGAAAATGGGTTGTGCTGGAGGGGGACATGAAGTGGAAGGGTGGGGGCAGGGGGGAGATTTGGGGTCCTGGGGCAAGCTGGAGTCTGGGTGTCCTTGGGGGGGTCAGGAGGGGGTCAGGGTGTCCCCAAGGAGGGTGTCAATGTCCCCGAGGGTCTCAGAAGGTTTCCAAAGGTGCTCAGGAGGTCCCAGCTGATCCAGCGGGTCCCTGAAGGGGAGCTGGGAGGGGTTCTCAATGTCCCCAGGGGTCTCAGGAGGTCCCCAAAGGTGCTTGGGATGGCCCAGCTGAGCCTCAGGGGGTCTCAGGGAAGGTGTCAATGTCCCCAAGGGTACAGGAGGTCCCAAGGAGGGTCTCAGTGTCCCCAGGTGTCCCAGGCTGTCCCAGGAGCCAGTCCCCAGGGTGGTCCCGCCCCCCCTCGGCTGCCCCCAGCCCCACCTTGTCGATGAAGGCGGCGAATTTATCGTTGAGGGTCTTGATCTGCTCCTTCTCCTCCCGGCGCAGCTCCTGCAGCTCGGGATCCACGGCCACGGCCAGCGGCGCCAGGAGGCTCCGGTTGATGGTGACGGCCGTGATCCCCCCGCCCGCCCCCGGGACCCACGAGGGACCCCCGAGCCCCCCGGAGCCGCCACGGAGCCCCCCGTAAGGGCCGAAGGCCGGGGCCGTGCTCATCCTCAGTGCCGGGCCGGCCGTGAAGGAGCGGGACGAGAAGGAACGGCCCGGAACGGCCGCGCTGCTCCGGACCGGCTGCCGGGGAATGGAGACCGACATCGGGGCGGGAGGAGAGGGGAAAGCGGGAAAAGAGGCTGAGGGAGCTTGGAAAGGTGTCTGGGAGGTGGGAAAGGAGGTCGGAGGAAGTTTGGAAAGAGGTTGGAAAGTGGATGAAGAAAGTCGGGGAGAGTTGGAAGAGGGTTGGAGGAGGTTGAGGGGGATGAGGAGGCTGCAGGGAGGATGGAGAAGGTTAGGAGGAGGATGAGGAGATTGGGGGAAGTTTGGAAGAGGGTTGGAGCAGGTGGGGATACAACAGTTGGGAGAAGGCTGCAGAGGATGAGGAGGGTGTGGGGAAGCTGGATGGAGGGTGGAGAAGGCTGGAAGGAGGTTGGAGTCAGAAGAGCCTGAGGAGGACGAGGACGATTGGAGGAGGCTGAGGACGGTTGCAAGAGGCTGAAGAGGCTCAGGAGGATGAGGACGGCTGGAGCAGGTTGGAAGAGGCTGGAGAAGGCTGAGGAGGACGAGGCCGAAGGCCGCGCTCGGGGCAGGGAGGCTCCGGCAGCCCCGGCAGGACCGGCCGGACGGGTCGGGGCAGGACGGGCCGGGCCGGGCGGAGCGGCCGGGCGGGTTCCCGGCGCGTTCCCGGGTTGGTTCCCGGGTTGGTTCCCGGGTTTATCCCGGAGCCGGGGGAGGAGAAGCGGGAGGAGGGACCGGAGCTTTAACCCTTTCGGGGCGTGGGATCCGCGGGGTCACCGGGATCCGCCAGGATCAGGACGGGTGGGAGGCGCGGGGGCGAAATGCGGGTCCCGGTGCCGCCCACCCCCCTCCGCGCCCCATCCCAGAGGAGGAGACCCACTGAGTGTCCCCAGGGAGTGTCCCCAGCCCTGTCCTCACCATGTCCCCTCACCTGGGCCTCCCAGTCTGGGTCCCCGACTCCATGTCACCAGGTCCTGTCTGCCCAGTTTGGGCCCCCAACCCCCGACCCCGGCCCGGGTCCCCCCAGTCTGGGTCCCCAGCCCCAACCCCTGACCCAAGCCCACATCCCCAGCTTGTCCCCCAGTCTGGGTCTCCGGACCAATGTCAACACCTTGTGTCCCCCAGTCTGTGTCCCCAACACCACATCCCAATCTGGGATCCCAAATTATTCCCCCAGCCCATGTCCCCAACTCCTGTCCCCCAATCTTTGTCACCATCCGAGGATCCCAAACTACGTCCCCACGGTGTATCCCCAATCTCTGACCCCAGCCCCTGTCCCCAAACCTGAGTCCCAACATGTGACTCCAGACACATCACTCCAAATCTGGCCCCACACCTGTCCCCAGCCCTGGCGTCACCAGGGCCTGTCCCCGGTACCAAACTCACCAGCAAAATGGGAAAACACCTCTGTGAAAAAAAGGCATGGGATGGATGGAGGTGAGTGCTGGGGTGTTCAGGAGTGTTCAGGGGTGTGCAGGTGTGTTATGGGGTGTTCAGGTGTGTTCAGGCAGGTTCAGGGGTGTGCAGAAGTGTTCAAGTGTGTTATGGGGTGTTCAGGGGTGTGCAGGTGAGTTCAGGGGTGTTCAGGAGTGTTCAGGTGTGTTCAGGGGTATTCAGGGGTGTTCAGGCAGGTTCAGGGGTGTTCAGGTGTGTTCAGGCGAGTTCAGGGGTGTTCAGGGGTGTGCAGGTGAGTTCAGGTGTGTTCAGGCGGGTTCAGGTGTGTTATGGGGTGTTCAGGTGAGTTCAGGGGTGTTATGGGGTGTTCAGGTGTTTTCAGGGGTGTTCAGGGGTGTGCAGGTGTGTTATGGGATGTTCAGGTGTGTTCAGGAGGGTTCAGGTGTGTTCAGGTGTGTTCAGGTGTATTCAGGTGTGTTATGGGGTGTGCAGGTAGGTGAGTTCAGGGGTGTTCAGGTGTGTTCAGGTGTGTTATGGGGTGTTCAGGTGTGTTCAGGTGTGTTATGGAGTGCTCAGGGGTGTGCAGGTGAGTTCAGGTGTATTATGGGGTGTTCAGGTATGTTCAGGTGTGTTATGGAGTGTTCAGGGGTGTGCAGGTGAGTTCAGGGGTGTTCAGGAGTGTTCAGGTGTGTTATGGGGTGTGCAGGTGTGTTCAGGTGTGTTATGGGGTGTGCAGGTGTGTTCAGGTGTGTTCAGGTGTATTATGGGGTGTTCAGGTGTGTTCAGGTGTGTTATGGAGTGTTCAGGGGTGTGCAGGTGAGTTCAGGTGTGTTCAGGAGTGTTCAGGTGTGTTATGGGGTGTGCAGGTGAGTTCAGGTGTGTTCAGGAGTGTTCAGGTGTGTTATGGGGTGTGCAGGTGTGTTATGGGGTGTGCAGGTGTGTTCAGGTGTGTTCAGGTGTATTATGGGGTGTTCAGGTGTGTTCAGGTGTGTTATGGAGTGTTCAGGGGTGTGCAGGTGAGTTCAGGTGTGTTCAGGAGTGTTCAGGTGTGTTATGGGGTGTGCAGGTGTGTTCAGGTGTGTTCAGGTGTGTTCAGGTGTGTTATGGGGTGTGCAGGTGAGTTCAGGTGTGTTCAGGAGTGTTCAGGTGTGTTATGGGGTGTGCAGGTGAGTTCAGGTGTGTTCAGGAGTGTTCAGGTGTGTTATGGGGTGTGCAGGTGAGTTCAGGTGTGTTCAGGAGTGTTCAGGTGTGTTATGGGGTGTGCAGGTGTGTTCAGGTGTGTTATGGGGTGTGCAGGTGAGTTCAGGCGGGTTCAGGAGTGTGCAGGTGAGTGCAGGTGGGTCCGACAGGTGCCGATGGGTGTGGTGGTGGCTCCGTTGGTGGCTCCAGCCCAGACTTGCCCGGCACGAGAGCGGCACATGCTGGGCACAGGGAGTGTGCAGTACCTGCGGCCCCGGAGTCAGGACCCGGGATTTGGGATCCAGGAGTTGGGATCTAGAGGGTTCCAGGGGGTTTGCCTCCAACTGGGCATTGGCAGCTCTGGGGCAGCATCTCCATCCCCCCCTCCCTCCCTCCCTGCCTTCCTTCCTTCCTGGAATCCTTCCTGGAATCCTTCCTTCCTTCCTTCCTGGAATCCTGGAATCCTTCCTTCCTGGAATCCTTCCTTCCTTCCTGGAATCCTTCCTTCCTTCCTGGAATCCTTCCTTCCTTCCTTCCTTCCTGGAATCCTTCCTTCCCTCCCTCCCTCCTTCCCTCCTTCCTTCCTTCCCCCCAAATCCATCCGGATTCCACCAGGAAGGAGGGGAGGGGGTCACATAGGTCTGAGCACCCGCAGCCCCACAGGGAGGGTCTCAAAGCCCCCCCAAACCTGCGGCGCCCGGGAGGGGACACGATCTGCTCCCCCCTTCGCCCCCCCCAGAGGCTCCCACCGCCCCACTCCCTCCCTAAATCCCACCCGTCTGTCTTATCAGGAAGGAATTTCCAGAGATAACCCTCGGAGAGGGGGGTAGGATGGGTCTCAGACCCTGCGGGACACGCCCCCAGCCCCCCAAGGCCACCGAGTCCCCCCAGGGAGCAGCGGGGACCCCCTAAACCCTTGCCGGCCCCAGCTGAGCCCCCCATGGCCATCAGCTGGGGATACCGAGGCGCGGAGGGACACGGGGGGGGACGCAGGGGGGGATGTGAGAGGGGACGGGGGGAGGGGGGACGTTTTGGGGATGGGGGAGGACACGGGAAAACACGAGGAGTAGACACTGGGGGATACCAGGTGGCACGGGAGGGACACAGCGGGGGGACGTGGGGAGACACCGGGGGATCACCGGGACATCGGGGATGTTTGGGGACCGGGGACACGGGGGGGAGCGGGAACACGGCGGGGGGGGGGGACACGGGTGGGACACGTCACCCCCCGGGAACGCCCGGAATGTTCCCGATAAGGTCCAGGGTGGGAGCAGCCCCGACACCGCCGCCTCCCCCTCCCCGCGCCCGTCAGGGGGTCCCAGGGGGTCCCCAAAGAGGGACGAGGCTGCTGGACCCCGGGCGGGACCCCCTGGGACCCTCGGGTCCGGCACCTCGGGGGCGTCGCGAGGAAAATGGGAAAAAGGAGGGGGAAAATGGGGAAAAAGGAGGGGGAAAGGGGCAAAAAGGGGGGAAGGGGAAAGACGGGGCAGAACAGGACAAAATTGGGCATAAATGGGGGGAAGTGGGGAAAAACTGGGCAGGAATTGGGCAAAACTGAAAAAATGGGAAAGGGGAAGGGATGTGGCAAAGCTGAAAAACGTGGGGAAAAGGGAAATGGGAGAAAAAGAGGAAGGAATGGTGCAAAATGTGAGGAAATGGCAAAAAATGGGGAAAAGGGGCAAAACTGGGCAGAGATGGGGCAAGAGCTGGCAAAAAAGGATACATGGGACAGGAATGGGGTAAAACAGGGCAAGATCAGGCAAAAATTATTAAAGTGGGACAGGAATGGGATAAAATGACAAAACAGGGCAAAAATGGTCAAATGGGACAGGAATGGGGTAAGACAAGGCAAAATGGGGCAAAACGGCAAAAAGGGAAGATTCGGCGTAAATGGAGTAAAATGGAGCAAAAAGGGGCGGGAATGGGGGCAAATGGGGAGCATGAGAAACGGGCAAAATTGGGCAAAAATGAGTAAATGGGACATGAACGGGGCAAAATGGGGCAATAGGGGGCAAAATGGGGCAAAAAGGGGCAAAATGGAGCAAAACGGGGCAGGGGACAGGGTAAAACGGGGGTTCTCTGGTCGGGCGGGGGCTGCACCAGTGTGAAGATCTCCCGCCAGGTGCCGTCCCCCCCCACGACCCCCTCCCCGCAATCCCCCGGCCCCTCTGCCCCCCGCGAGTGGGGCCGCGCCCCCCTCCCCCCAGTGATGCTCCGGCCCGGGCGGGTGGGGGAGCCCCACGCGTGGGGGAATCCGAGGGGTCCTGCGGGGTCTCAGGATGTCCCTTGTGTTGGGGGAGGGCTGGGGGGGTGGCCTGGGCGCCCCTTACCCATATCGGGGCGGGGGGGGGGGGGGGGGAGGCCGGACGGAATTCCTGGAGCCGGTTGGACAGGACGAGCTCTCCCCCCTCGCCACCCCCCACCCCCAGGGGGACCCCCAGGAATGGGGAGGGTGGTGCCCACCAGCCCCCGGGGTGTGGGGGTCGCTGTGAGCTGGGGGGGGGGGTCAGTAGGGTGATGTGGGGCTGGCTATGGGGACCCGAAAATGTGTGCGGCTCATCCCGAACACCCCCCCGTACCCTACAGTTCTGGGACCGACCCCCATCCCTTCGTCTCCCACCCCACAGTTCTGGGTCAGACCCCTTTCCACCCACCCCGCACACCCCACAAGTTTTGGGGTTGATTCCCTTCCCCCTGCCCTGCACTCCCCGATTCTGGGTCAGACCCCCAAACCTCTGCCCCACTTCCTACGTGTTTTGGGGCTGATTCCTTTCCCTCACACCACACTCCCGAAGTTCTGGGGTCGATCCCCTTCCGTGTCCCCCCACCCCCAGTTGTGGGGCCGATCCCCGCAGGAACAAAGCCCTGGGCCGGCTCCAGCCGCACCTTCCCGGGAGCGGGGCCGTGGGGAGGTGCCGTGGGGCCGCTCCCGGCTATAAATCCCGGCCAGAATTCCCGCCCGGAATTCCATCCGTGCGTCCGTCCGTGCAGCTCTCGGGCTCTCGCCGTCGCGTCTCCGTCCCCATGAGCTTCTCCCGCCGCACCGTCTATTCCAGCTCCGTCCGCTCCGGCGGGATCGGGACCCTCGGGACCCCTGGGATCGCCCCCGGCCGCCGCTTCGCCCCTCTGGGCAGCGCCGCGAGCGTGTACGCGGGGGCGGGGGGCGCGGGGTCCCGCATCTCCGTCACCCGCACCCTGAGCAGCGCCGGGGGGGCCTTTGGGGCCGGTTATGGGGCCGGTTATGGGGCCGGCCTGGGGGGCAGCGCCTTCCTGGGGAGCTCCGGGGCCGTGGCCAACGAGAAGGAGGCGATGCAGGACCTCAACGACCGCCTGGCCGCGTACCTGGAGCAGGTGCGGAGCCTGGAGCGGGAGAACCGGCGCCTGGAGACCCAAATCCGGGAGTTTGTGGCCCAAAAGGGGCCCAGCACTCACGACTGGAGCCCCCAATGGGAGCTGATCGAGGAGCTGCGGGACAAGGTGGGGGCACGGGGGGGGCTGGGGTTAAACATTAACTGGGTGGGGGGAAAGGTGAGCTTTGCATCTGTGGGGGGACGCGGGGGGGGTCCGTATGTCCCCAGGGGGGTCTGTAAGTCCCTGGGGGGGTCCGTATGTCCCCGTGGGGGTCCGTATGTCCCGCGGGGGGGGGGTCCGTATGTCCCCGTGGGGGTCTGTAAGTCCCTGGGGGGGTCCGTAAGTCCCCAGGGGGGTCCGTATGTCCCCGGGGGCGTCTGTAAGTCCCTGGGGGGGGTCCGTATGTCCCCGTGGGGGTCTGTAAGTCCCTGGGGGGGTATGGGGGAGATCTATAAGTCCCTGTGGGTGGGGGCCGCGGGGGTTTTCCTCCCCACGGGGCTGGTTTTGCATGGGGCGAAGGAAGGTGACCGAGGCCACCGGGGTGGGGCAGTGTCGGAGGAGCCCCCCCTCCATTTTTACGCCGATTTTTGGGTACATTAGACCCCCCAGCCCTCCCAAAGTCCCTGCTGGAGCCTCCTCAAGGTGACCAGCACCCCTTCCCCCCCCCTCCCCGGCACCCAGGCCCCTCCGCCCCGCCCCCACCTCGGGTTATCGCCGCTTTTCCGGGGCGAGGCCCTGCGGCGAAGGGGGGTGAGGGGAGTCCTCTCGCCACGGGGACGGTGACGTGTCCCTGCGGCCCCGTGTGCGTCCCCGCGTCCGCGTGTCCGTGCGTTCCCCTCACCTGTCCCCCCCATACCCATGTGTCCACCCGTGTCCGTGTGTCTCTATGTCTGTGTGTCCGCCCATGTCCCCTCACGTCCATGTGTCCCTGTGTCCCTCCACATGTCCCCCATCCGTGCGCTGCCATGTCCATGTCCCCATGTCCATGTGTCCACCCATGTCCATGTGTCCACCCATGTCCATGTCCCCATGTCCGTGTGTCCATGTGTCCCTACATGTCCCCCATGTCCCCATGTCCATGTGTCCCCCTGTATCCATGTGCGTCCTCGTGTCCCCATCCCAGATCCTGGAGACCACGGTGGAGAACGCACGGACGGTGCTGCAGATCGACAACGCGCGGCTGGCAGCCGACGACTTCCGGGTCAAGTGAGGGCAGGATACTGGGAATACTGGGAATAATGGGGGTGGGAACAGGGATGGCATGGGAATGAGGATGGAGTGGGAATGGGGATGAAGATGGGGTGGGGATGAGGGTGAAGATGGGGGCGTGAATGAGGTGGGAATGGGGGTGGGAATGGGGATGAGGATAGGGTTGGAGATGACTTGGGGATGAGGGCGAGGACAAGGATGGAAATGGGAGTGGGAACCAGAGAGGGGATGGGAATGGGGGATAACTTTGGTGAGGGAGATGGGATGGAGACAAGCATGGAAACAGGAGTGGGAATGGGAATAGGGTGGAAATGGAGGGGGATGGGGATGGGGATGGGGATGGGGATGGGGATGGGGATGGGGATGGGGTGGGAGTAGGGGAAGAACAGGCGGGAATGGGGGTGAGGACGAGGATGGGATGGAGACGCTGTGAATGGGGATGGGTAGGACGGAGGTGGGCACAGGGATGGGAATGGGGTGGGGACAGAGATGCGGATGGGGCTGGAGATGGAACAGGATCATGCACAAGGACAAGGATGGAAACAGGACTGGGAATGGGGATGGGATGTGGACAAGGACAGGGATGGGCTGAGAATGAAAATCAGGATGAGGACAAGGTCAAAGATGGAAACAGGAGTGAGATGGGGATGGGAAGCTGGATGGGGACAGGAAAAAGGACAGAGATGGGGACAGCTGCAGGTGGGAATTGGGATGGGACAGGGATGGAAACATGGATGGAGACAGGGATGGGACAGGATTGGAGATGAGGATGAGGATGAGAGGAATAGGGACGGGAACGGGGCATGAAAATGGGAATGAGGACAAAGAGAAGGATGGGAATGAGGATGGGGACAGGGACAAAGATGAGATGAGTGGAGGTGGCAGAGGGGATGAGACAGGGACAAGAACATGGATGGAGACAGTGGTGGGATGAGGTCAGGTGGGGCTGGAGATGGAAATGAGGATGAGGGTGGGACAAGGAGATGGGATGGGATTGAAGATGGAGATGAGGAGGAGAATGAGGATGAGGACGGGGAGGGAAATGGAGATGGAAATGAGGATGAGGATGGGGATGGAGATGAGAATGAGGATGGAAATGAGACTGAGGATGAGAATGATGGGGATGGACAGGAATGGGGAAAGGGATGTGATGGGGATGGAAACGGAGATGAGGATGAGGATGATGGGACAGGGATGGGGAGAAGAATGTGTTGCGGATGGAAATGGGGCTGAGGATGACGCGGATTGAACAAGGATGAGGGAAAGGCTGTGCTGGGCTGGGATGGAAACGGGGCTGACAATGCGGGGAGAGAGGGACACGTCGGGGACAAGGGGAAAGCTGTGAACAGGCGTAAGGCTGGCCCCGCCCCGTGTCCCATCGGGGCCCTGGCCCCGCTCCTGCGGGTTCCCAGGTTCGAGGCGGAGCTGGCCATCCGGCTGTCGGTGGATGGCGACATCGCGGGGCTGCGCAAGGTCCTGGACGACACCAACATGACGCGGCTGCAGCTTGAGGGGGACATCGAGGCCCTGAACGAGGAGCTGATCCTGCTGCGCAAGGACCACAACCAGGTGGGTCCGGGGGGCTTGGGGGGCTCAGGGGGGCCGTGGGACCCCAAACTGACCCTCCCTGCCCGCAGGAAGTGCAGGACCTGCGAGCACAGGTCTCACAGTCGGCGCTGACGGTGGAGGTGGATGCACCGCAGTCGCAGGATTTAGGGAAGGTCCTGGGGGAGCTGCGGGCTCAGTACGACGCCCTGGCCCAGAAAAACCTGGAGGACCTGGAGAAGCAGTGGGGGCAGCAGGTGGGGAACCCAAAAAACCCAAATCCTGCTCAAAAACAGCCACCGAAATGGTCTTGGGGGAGCTGCTGTTGCAGGACAATGCCCTGGTCTTAAAACCCCTGGAGGACCTGGAGAAGCAGAGGGGGTGGGAGGTGGGGACCCCAAAAACCCCAAATCCCCCAAGGCCCCCCCAAACTCCCACCAATCCACACCCGGGGATCCCCAGTGGTGCTCCATAGGGGTGTCCCCAGTGGGGCATCAGCTGGGGGTCCCAAACAAGGGGGAAACCCCTTTTGGGAGGGGTCCCCAGGCTGGCCTGGGAGGTCCCCAAAAGAGCCCCGCAAAGGGGTGGGGGGGAGGGGGCCGGACCCAGGGATGTCCCGGGCTGAGACTGGGGACGTTTTCGGGGGGACTCCTGGGGTGAACTGCTCCAGGAGGCTCCTGGTCCAACCTTGGGGACACTTTTGGGGTGGCCTCTGTCCCATCCAGGACCTCAACCCCACACTGGGACCTTCTCCAAGGGGGTCCAAGTTTGGAGCCCTCCTGGGGGACCCCCATGATGTGGTACCCCCATGCCTGAGTTTGGCTCCTCTTGGGATGGTCTCACCCCCCACACCCCATCCAGGACTTGGGGTGTCTGTGGTGGGTGGGACTGAGACCACTGCCCCCAGACCCCAAGGGTGTCCCCAGGCCCCCCCAGACCCCTCCTTTCCCTCCCAGATCACGGAGACCACCCTGGAGGTGACGCAGAGCACAAAGGACCTGGACACGGCACGAGGCACTGTCGGGGCCCTGCGTCGCTCACTGCAGACGCTCGAGATCGACCTCGAGGCCCTGCGCAACCAGGTACCCCAAAAACCCCACTACTCCCCCAAAAAACCCCAACCCCCCCCAAATCCCTCAGTCCACAGCCCCACACCCCCAACTTCTCCCCCAAAACTCCCTAATCCCCCCCGATCCCCCCAAAACACAGGTTTGGGGGCTGCATTGACCAAAGCTCAGGGTGACACCCCAGTTTTTGTGATGAACAAAACCCCTAATTCCGTCCAGAATGCAGGTCTGGGGGCAGCACTGGCTGAGCCTGATGTGGCCCCCCCATTTTCATGGTGCGGATCCTCCAAACCCCCCATTTATGGGGTACTGACTCCCCCAAAACCCCCTACTTCCCCCCAAACATCCCAGGACATGGATTTAGAGGCTGCCATGGTCGAGGCTGAAGCTCGGACCGAAGTGAACCCCCCCAAAACCCCCTAAATCCCCCCCACACACACACTCCTGATCCCTCCAGAACGCGGGTTTCAAGGTGGCGCTGGCCGAGGCTGAAGCTTGGGATGAACACCCTCAACTCCAACTTTCGGGGTGCTGACTCCCCCAAACCCCCCTAATCCTCCCAATCCTGCCCAGAACGCGGGTCTGGAGGCGGCGCTGGCCGAGGCCGAGGCCCGGGCCGGGGCTCACCTGGCGCAGGTGCAGCTCCAGGTGAGCGCGGCCGAGGCGGAGCTGCGGGACCTGCGGGCGCAGCTGCAGCGGCAGAACGAGCAGCACCGGGAGCTGCTCGGCCTCAAGGACCGGCTCGAGGCCGAGATCGCGACATATCGGCAGCTGCTGGAGGGGGGCGATGGCTTCAGGTGAGCAGAAGGGACGGGGGAGGGGATCAGGTGCGGGGGGCTCAGGTGAGGGGGAAGGGAATTCAGGAAGGGGCCCACGTTCAGGTGAGAGGGGGAAGTTCAAGTGAGTGAGGAAGTTTGGGGGGGAGTTCAGGTCGGGGGGGAGTTTGGGGGGTTCAGATAAGGGGGGAGTTCAGGTAGGGGAGGGTTCAGGGGGGAGTTTGGTGGAGAGGGAAGGAATTCAAGGATGGGGTTTAGAAATTCAGGGGAGGGGGGATTTGGGGGTGTAGTTCAGATATGGGGGGGTTCAGGTGAGGGGGGAAGAAGTCAGGTACAGGGGGTGGAAGTTCAAATCGGGGGGAGTTCAGGTGCAGGGGAGAATGTGGGGGGGTGTTCAGGTACAGGGGTTCAGGTGAGGGGGGAGTTCAGGTTGGGGGGAAGGTGAGTGGAGAGAGTTCAGGTGAGGAAGTTTGGGGGGTGAGTTCAGGTACGGGGCCAGAGGGGGAGAATTCAGAGGGGGAAGTTCAGGTGTGGGGGGAATTCAGGTACAGGGGGTTCAGGTGAGGTGGAAGTTGAGGTGAGGGGGAGATGGAGACGGAGAAAGGGGGATGTGGGCTGGGAAGGGGATGGGAAGGGATAATCCCAGGAATGGAGTGTCCAGGTGCCGTCCCTGGCACGGGGTGGGGACACCCGGGGGGGTTTGAGCCCCCTGTGATGAGGTGTCCAAAGTTTTGGGGACAGCCAGGGGACAGCAGTGACATACGGGGGTGGGGGTGATCCCGGGAGCTCAGATGTCCCAGCTGTGTCCTTCAGGATGGTCTGGGGATGGGGACAATGGTGACATCAGAGGGGATGAACCCCGGGTGTCCAAGTGTCCAGGTCCCACCAGTTACAATATTTTGGGAACAGCCAGGGGACAGCGGTGACACCCAGAGGGGACAACCTCCAGGGTGTTGGGACACCCCAGCCCATCCCCCCGGGCATTCCATCTCCATCACCTCTTGGGTGACACTAAGGGGGGAACACTACCAGCATGGGGCAGGGACCCCCGGGGTGACCCCACCCCTAACCCAACCTCCCCGCAGCCTGAGGGATGCCCTGGACAAGGAGACCACGGCCACCCCGGCGGGGACAGGGACCACCCAGCGTGTGGTCACCGAGACCAGGGAGGTGAAGGTCCGCACATACTGAGGGGGTCATGGGGCATACCCGGCCTCCGAAACCCGGGGGGGCCCCCTGAGCCCCTCCAGATCCAAATAAAGTGCTGATTCCCCACGAACGGGAGATGGGATGTGCTGGTGTGTCCTTCAAGGGGGGAAACGGGGGTGAGGGCACGGAGGTGAGACCGGGGGCAAACTGAGACACGGGGTGTAGGGGGATGTTAGGGGAGGGATGGATTCCTGTCCTCCCTCCTTGTCACCATCCCTGTCCCCGACACCGACCCCCGGTCACCCACGCCCCCCCCCCGGGACACCCCTTTCGCCCTCCGCCCATGTCGGGGTCCCTGGGGGCATGGACCCCCCCAGAACCAGGTGGGAGGCCCCCGGGCCGGCCCCGGGGTTAGCCCCGAGCTCAGCCCCGAGCTCCGGGCACCGTCCCCCCGGACACTTCCTGAGCCGCTCCCGGGAGGACACGGGGGTCTCGGGAGCGCGGGTCCCACTGCGGTACCCGGGGGTCCCGGTGCGGTGCTCGGAGGTCGCGGGGATCCTCGTGCCCGGGGGTCCCGGTGCCCGGTGTTCCTCGGGGGTCGGTGCCCGGGGGTCCCTGGGTGTCAGCAGACGGGGGTGCTGGTGCCCAGAGGGTCGCGTGCCCGGCGGTGCCGGAATCGGGGTCTCGGGGGGCTGCCAGGGGTGTCGGTGGTGCCCGGGGGTGTCGGTGTATGGCGGGGCCGTGTCCGGGGCTCCTGGTGTCGGGGGTCCCAGTGATCGGGAATCCCGGGGGGTGTCAGTGCCCAGGGATCCCAGCGTCGTGGGGTTCGGGGAGTGACGGTGTTGGGGCGTCTCAGTGTCCGGGGTGTCACTGCCCGGAGGTGTCGCTGCCCGGGAGCTCCGGACATCCGGGGGTGTCGGGGCTCGGGGGTCCGTGGTGCCTTGGGTGCCGGAGGTGTCACTGCCGGGGGGTGCCGGTGGGCGGTGCCGGTGGGGGGTGCCGGTGGGGGGGTGTCGGTGGGCGGTGTCGGTGGGGGGTGCCGGTGGGGGGTTCCCGGTGGGGGGTGCCGGTGGGGGGGGTGTCGGTGGGGGGTGCCGGTGGGCGGTGCCGGTGGGCGGTGCCGGTGGGCGGTGCCGGTGGGGGGTGTCGGTGTGGGGTGCCGGTGGGGGGGTGCCGGTGGGCGGTGCCGGTGGGCGGTGTCGGTGGGGGGTGCCGGTGGGGGGGTGTCGGTGGGGGGTGCCGGTGGGCGGTGTCGGTGGGGGGGTGCCGGTGGGGGGCTCCCGTCGCGGGGTTCCCGTCGCGGTCCCGAAGGTCCCTCCCCCCCTGCCCTCCCCCCGAGCTCGGCGCGGGCGGCGCCAACAGCCCCGGACCCACCCGGACCCACCCGGGCCCAGGCCCCGCCCCCGCCCAGGCCCCGCCCCGCGCTCGGCCCCGCCCCCTGACGGGGCGCGACGCTCGTGGTCACGTGACGCCGCCATCCGGGTCCTTTGCCTTCTCTGCCTCGTCCCAACATGGCGGCCCCAGGTGAGCGCTGCGCCGCGGGCCCGGGCCCCGCGGGCCCGCGCGGAGCTCTGCGGGCAATGATGGCGGCACTGATGGCGGCCCCGGGGCTGCTCCGGGCACTGCCGCTCCCGGGGATGGGGCTGGGGGGGGAGGCGGTGGCGGGAAAACCGGGGGGAGCGGCGGGAAAGCCGTCCCCCCCCCTCCTCCGCCGCCGCGTCCCCTCAGGGCGGGCGCGCGCACTTCCCCCCCCCCCCCCCCCCCCCCCCCCCCCCCTTCCGCGGCTTCCCATTGGCGGGGGTGCGCGCGAGGCCCGTGATTGACGTGCGCGCGCCGGTGCCCCCCCAACACCCCCCGCCTCCCATTGGCGGGGGCGCGCGCGCCCGGGTGGTGATTGACGTGCGTGCGCCCAGCCGGTGATTGACGTGCGCGCGCCGGGCGCGGCTCGGCGCGGGAGGGGGGGAGGGGGCAGCGCGCCCACGTGGCCGTGAACGGGGGGGGGTCGGAGGGGTCCCGGTACCGGGGGTTTGGGGGGGAGGTGGGATCAGCCCTCCCCACACACACACACACACACACATCTCCCCGCAGGAGCTGCACCGGGACCCCCTTCCCGGGCCCGCGGTGCCCTTGAGGCTCCTTGGGGACAGTAACGGGGGAGGCGGGGCAGGATATCACCCCCCCCCCCCCAGCCCCTCCGGGGTGGTGGGACACACCAGCCTTCCCCCAGTTCCCGATCCCACAGCATCTCCCGGGATCCTCGGCTCTCCTTGGAGCAGGAGGGGGGGTCCCGGTACCGGGTTGAGCACGAGGGGGCTGGAAGGTGCCCCCCACCCCCTCCCCCCCAAGGCTCGGTGTTTCCCACCTGGATCCACTCCTGTCCCAGCTTTCCCTGGGCCTCCAGTGCTTCCCGCGTTCCCAGGGGTGTCCCAGGCTGGTTTCCTGGGGGAGGTCGGGTCACCCCGGGGCAGCTCTGAGGGTGTTGGGGCTCCCGGATCCCAGGCTGGGATTCCCATGGGACTCCCGGAACGGCTCCGCTCTTCCCTGAAATCCATGGTGGGGAGGGATTGGGGAAGGCTGGAGCCATCCCAGGGGTCTCACACGTCACCACACCCCCCCAGCTCCCACGAGAAAGCACCAGTGGTGCTGGATTTCCATGGAATAACTCATTTCCAGGCCATTCTGTGAGCAATCCCAGCATCCCACCTCCATCCTTTTTATCCTCATTGAAGCTCTTCGGTTGATTAATTAATTAATTATTCCACTTTCTGGTCAGAGATATATGACGGGAAGCTCTGGCCATCCAAAAATTCATGATTTCTCCTTAAAAAAGAGAAGGAAATGTTTTTCCAAGCCTTTCTCCGTCATGTCCTTAAATCCCACCAGTTTTCCTTCCCATGGGAGCACAATTGATCCCTTCAAAACCTGCGGGGGGGGGGGGTGGGGGTAGAGAATCCACCATCCCTTGGGGGCTCCAAGACCCCCCCCAGCTCCACTTGGAGGGATTTTTCCTGGAAAATGCGGTGGTTTTGCCGGGAAAGATCCCAGATCCAGCGGCAGAGCCGCATGAGGGCAGCAGTTCCTCCCGGAAGGAGGGAAGACTGGGGGAACTGTGGATCAAAACCCGCCTTCCAGGAAATATCCCGACTTTCCAGGAGGGTCACAGTATGTGCCTGGGGATGTCCCCACAGGTGTGGGATGGGGATGGTTTTCCCGGTGGTAATAGGGAATAAAGGGGGCTGGGGGGTGGCTCGGTGGCTCCTGTCCCCTCGTGTGTCCCTTCCCAGTGGCTCCTGTCCCATCCTGGTGTCTCATGTCCCAGCCTGGAGCCCCGTGGCCTCTCCCAGCCCAGTGTCTCCTGTCCCTATCCCAGTTCCTCATGTCCAGCTCCTCATATCCCATCCCAGTGTCCTGTCCCAGTGGCTCCTGTCCCATCCCAGTGCCCCATGTCCCATCTTGTGTCCCATCCTGTCACCTCCTGTCCCCTCGTGGCTCTTCCTGTCCCACCTCCTGTCCCATCCCAGTTCCTCATGTCCTGTCCTGGTGCCCCATGCCCCTTCCTGGTTCCTTCTGTCCCATCCTGGTGGCTCCTGTCCCACCCTGATGCCCTCATGGCCCATCCCAGCACCTCGTGTCCTCTCTCAGTGTCGTGTCCCATCCTTTGTACCCTCCCAGTGCCTTCTGTCCCATCTCAGTACTCTGTGTTCCATCTTGTGTCCCATCCTGTCCCCTTGTGCCCCATCCTGGTGCCTCATGTCCCATCCCAGTGACTGGTGTCACATCTTGGTGGCTCCTGTCCCCTCTCGGCTCCTTGTGTCCCATCCTGACACCTCCTGTCTCCTCTTGACTCCTCCTGTCTCACCTCCTGTCCCATCCCAGTGGCTGCTGTCCCATCCTGGTGCTCTGTGCTCCATCTCAGTGTCCTGTGTCCCAGCCCAGCACTTCCTGTCTCATCCTGGTGCCTCATGTCCTATCTTGTGTCTCCTCCTGGCACCTTCTGTCCCATCCCAGTGGTTCCTGTCCCATTCCAGTGTCACTTTGTGCCCCATCCCAAGGTCTCCTGTCCCATCCTGGTGCTCCATGTCCTCCTGTTCCCTCCTGGCTCCACCTGTCCTGTCTCATGTCCTTTCCCAGTGGCTCCTGTTCCATCCCAGCTCCTCCCATTCCATCCCATCCCAGTGTCCCATGTCCCACCTCGTGTCCCATCCTGTCACCCTGTACTCCATTCCAAGGCCTCGTGTCCCATCCTGGTGCCTCCTGTCCCCTCTTGGCATCCCGTGTCCCATTCTAATGTCCCATCACAGCACCTCCTGTCCCTTCCCAGTGTCCCATGTCCCGGTGCCTTGTTCCCAGTCCCGATACCTCATGTCCCCTCTCAGCTCCTCGTGTCCACTCCCAGTGTCGGCTCCTGGTGGTTCTTGTTCCATCTCAGTGTCCCATCCCAGCTCCTCATGTCCCATCCTGGTGTCCCCAGTCCCACCCCAGTGTCCTGTGTCCCATGTCCTGGTGCCTCATGTTCCATGTCAGCTCCTCGTGTTCCATCCCAGTGTCCCATGTCCCATCCCCGTGCCCCGTGTCCCATCCTGGTGTCCCCAGTCCCATTCCAGTGTCCTGTGTCCCACCCCGATGTCCCCAGTCCCCTCGGTGCCCCCACCCTGCTCCTGTCCCTGCTCTCAGCCCACCTATTCCCACTCTTTTCCCACCCATTCCTGCTCTCATTCTCACCTGCCCCAGCTCTCATTCCTGCCCATCCCCGCTCCCACTCCCACCATTCCCACTCTGATCCCATTCTCATTCCCTCTTATTCCCTCTCTTTCCTGCCCATTGCCACTCTCATTTCCTCTCATTCCTACCCGTTCCCTCTCTTATCCCTGTCCATTCCCTGTCTAATTCTCTCCCATCCCTGCTCCATCCCTGCTCCTGTCCCACTCTGATCCGTGTCTCCGCTTGCTCCGGCAGCGGCAGCGAAGAAGAAGCCAAAGAAGGGGAAGACGCTGACGCTCACGGATTTCCTTGCGGAGGACGGGGGGGGCGGGGGGGGCCCCACCTACATCCCCAAACCCGTGAGCTGGGCTGATGAGACCGATGACCTGGAAGGTGAGCACAGCGTTCCTGGCCCCTGGAATGGCATCCCTGGAGTTGGGACAGCATTCCCAGCTCTGAAATTAGCATTTCCAGCCCCCAGAACACCATTTCCAGCTCTGGGATTGGTATTCCCAGTCCTTGGAGCAGCATTCCCAGAGCTGGAACAGCATTCTCAATCCCTGCGCACCATTCTGAGCTCTGAGATTGGCATTCCCAGCTCCCAGGCTGGCATTCCTGCTTCAGGATCAACATTCCCATCCCCCAGAGGGGTATTCCTGGATCATGGAAGGCATTCCCAGCTCCCAGACTGTCATTCCTGGCTCTGGGTCAGCATTCCCAGCTCCTGGAACATAATTCCTGCCTTCCAGATTGGCATTCCCAGCTCCAGGATTGGCATTCCTAGCTGCCAGTGGCACCCACAACTGGAAAAATCCACTGGTTATTCCTTTTTTGGGGAATAATGAAGCTGGGAGAGCCATGCGAGTTCTCCTTAGGGATGAGACTCGATGACCGGCGAGGTGGGGGAGCAGGAATGGGGTAATGAGGGTTTGGGGAGCGGGTTCACCAGAGCTTCCCACTGAGCCAGGCTGGAATCCAAGCGGGAATGAATCCTGGAAAGCCGTCCCATGGGATTGCCTATCCCTGCCTCAGCAGCTCTGGATGCCTTCAGGGCACCTTTTCCATGGATTTTCCAATGCTGCCGGCAGTTGCCATTGCTCTGCTTGACTCCAGTTCCCTCCGGTTGCCTCTGGTTGCTTTTGGCTGCCTTCGTCTGGGCGGTTTTGGGATGATTTGCTGGCTCCAGCTCTGGACGGCCCCGTTGGCTCTGTCCAGGGGCTCTGTGCCAACATCCCGGATTTCTCCGCAGTCTCCACCACGTGGCACAGCAATGACGACGACGTTTACCGGGCGCCTCCGATCGACCGCTCCATCCTTCCCACGGCCCCGCGCGCCGCCCGCGAGCCCAACATTGACAGAAGCCGCCTTCCCAAATCCCCCCCGTACACGGCATTCCTGGGAAACCTGCCCTACGATGTCACGGAAGAGTCCATCAAGGATTTCTTCCGAGGGCTCAATGTGAGTGACATTCCAGAGGGCAGGAATGCTGCGGGAACCCAGGATGCAGCTCCCTCTCTCTGTGGGGTGCCCATATCCGTTGCCATGGGGCGTTCTCCTGGGATGTGGGTGTCTGTAGGTTGATCCTGAAAGAGTCCCTTGGTTGCCCAGCCATGGATCAGCCATTCCCGCTGCTCCAGTGGGATCAAGGACCCTCCAAGGGCGGGTTTCCCTGTGGAATCAGGTGGAGGTTAGACTGGGGGGTGGCAGGGCAGCGGCTCGCTTCCAGATGGGAAAAAACCAGGATCAGGAAGCTCATGGATGTGGCGGTTTGACCCTGGTTAGGCGCCAGGCACCACGAAAATCGAGTCACTTACCACATGGATCACATAAAGGTGTTGAAAACCACAGGGAAGTCAGTCAAACTGGGGAAAACCAAGTTTATCCCCATTTGAACCAGTCCTACTCTTGCTTCTCCAGCTCTGCACCTGACCTTGGCCTTCCTCATTCCTTTTCCCTCTTCCTTGGCATTTTCCATCCTTTAAGTATGATTCCGTGGATGCATCATGGATTCTCCTTTGGTCCAAGCTAGATCCTTTCAAAGGGGTTTCCCATCAGGAAATCCATCCCAGGAAAATCCAAGGGATGCTCTGGGGACCCCATGACTCCCTGGGATGTCATTTAAGAATGTTGGTGGCTCCTGATAATTTCCAGGAATGAGCCAGGAGCTCCCACACTTTGGGAGCCGAAATCCAGGGAAAGGAGGTTGTGGGCTACCCTGTGTCCATGTGGGACTCGTGCTGGTCACATTCAGGGCTGGTTTTCCACTGGGATGAGCTCCGAGATGGCTCCTGCTTCCCTGAGCCTGGGTTGGAGCCTGCAGAGCACACCCAGCCCTTCCCATCATTCCCAGTGCAGCTGCCGGAGCTGGAATTCTCTTCCCAGTCCCTGAATCCAAAGATTGCTGTGTCTGGGGTGGGACCCCCCTCTTCCTTCCTCATCCCTGATCCCCTCAAGCCCTGGATATCCATGAGTTGCTCCATCCCAGATCCCACCACCCTTCCGCATTCCCCTTTGGAAGCCAAGATCCCAATGGGAGCTTCCCTGCCTTCCCTCCCTTCCCAGATCAGCGCCGTGCGGCTCCCACGGGAACCCACCAATCCCGAGAGGTTGAAAGGTTTCGGATATGCGGAATTCGAGGATATCGATTCCCTGTTCCAGGCCCTGAGCCTCAACGAAGAGGTGAGTCCAATCCCAGCTTCCAGGAGCACATCCCAGGGCCTAAAGGGGCTCCAAGGACCTGGAGAAGGACTTGGACGCTGGAGTGATGGGAAAAGGGCAAATGGCTTCCAGCTGGAAGAGGGGAGGGTCAGGTGGGATGTGGGGAGGGAATTCCCAGCCCAGCACTCACTTCCCGTTGTTGTTCCCAGTCTTTAGGAAACAGAAGGATACGAGTGGATGTGGCGGATCAAGCTCAGGATAAAGGTGGGTGTGCAGCTGCGGGCACGGATTTGGCAGGGTAGGGATTCAGGGAGAGTGGCCAAGGGCCCAGCACTGACCCTGCTCTTTTCCCTTTTATCCATTTTCCCTTTTTATCCCTTTTCTCCTTTTATCCCTTTTCTCCTTTTATCCCTTTTCCTTCTCCCCTTCCTCTCCCCTTCCCCTTTCTTTGTCTCTTTCCCTTTCCTTTTCTCTTTTCATCTCTTTCCCTCTCTTTCTTTTCCCTTCCTTTTCCCTGTGCCTTTCCTTTCCCCTCTCCCTTTCCCTTTGCTTTTCCTTTTCCCTTTCCTTCTCTGTTTCCTTCCTTTCCTTTGAATTTCCTTTCCCTCTCCCTGTCCCTGTCTGTGTCCCTGGCTCCCAGCAGACCGGGATGATCGCTGCTTCGGCAGAGACCGGGATCGCTTCCGGGACTCGGAGCGGTTCGAGAGCGACTGGCGCGCGCGTCCGGCCGCTCCCGACGCCTTCGATGACTTCCCCCCGCGCCGGAGTGATGATGGATTTGGGGACAGTGAGTGAAGGGAATGGGCCCAGCATTCCAGGTGCTCCCTCCCTCCCCGGTGCCCCTGGGAACCAGCGTTGTCCCGAGATCCGGGGACACCTGATACTGCTCTGTCTGGGACGAGGGGCTACCTGAGCTCATTCCCACCCTGAGCTCGTTCATTCCCATCTGGTCCTCGTTCATTCCCAGAACTTATTCCCACCTGGAGCTAATGTATTCCCAGACCTCATTCCCACCCTGAGCTTGTTCATTCCCCACTTGGAGCTCATTCGTTCTCAGAACTCATTCCTACCCTTAGCTCATTCATTGCCAAAACTCTTCATTCCCAGTTTGTAGGGATAAATGGGGCCTCCCCCTCTCCCACCTGGAGCAGCACCAGGATTTTCCTCCTTCTTTGTGGAATCTGTGCCTATCCCAATAAAACCTCATTCCACTTCCAGGATATCGTGATCGCTATGACGACCGGTATCGGGACGGGCCGCGGCGGGACATGGATCGCGGCTTTGGGAGCCGGGATCGCTATGATGACCGCAGCAGGGATTACGACCGAGGTGGGAATTCCCAGGGGATTTCAGGGGCAGAGCGAGTGGAGCGAGGACCCCCCCACCCCCCCTCCCCCATGGCCAGCGAGTAACTGGGAATCCCCCAAATTCCCACCCTCTTGTCACTGGGAATCTGGGCTGCATTAGGCCCGGTCACTCTCAGCCGGATCCATCTCCTTCCCCAGGCTATGATTCCCGAATAGGCAGTGGCCGGAGAGCCTTTGGAAGCGGCTACCGCCGGGACGACGACTACCGCGGCTACGAGGATCGCTATGACCGGCGGGATGACCGGATGGATCGGTGGAATTCCCGGGACGATTACGGCCGGGATGATTTCCGCCGCGAGGACAGAGGTGGGGTGGGACCGGAGCTGTTCCTTTGGGAAGGGTTGGATGGAATGGGAATGACTTCTTGGGAAAGGTGGGATGGGGTGGAAGGGTTTCTTGAGAAAGGCGGGATGGGATGGGAATGATCCCCATGGAAAGGTGGAAGGACAGGGAATGGTCCCTCGGGAAAGGTGGGCTGGGGAAGGGGATGATCCCTTGGGAATGGCGGCATGGGACAGGGATTATCCTGTCGCTCCCAGCACCATTCCAGGTGGGATCAGTGCCCACTGGGATCTCCTGGCTCCTTTCCAGGTCCCACCCAGAGACCGAAGCTCAACCTGAAGCCCCGGAGCGCTCCCAAGGAAGAGGAAACTTCCGGAGCTCCTGCTGCCCAATCCAGCCGGGCCGCTTCCATCTTCGGGGGGGCCAAGCCCGTGGATACGGCAGCTCGGGAGCGGGAGGTGGAGGAGCGTCTCCAGAAGGAGCAGGAAAAGCTCCAGCGGCAGCTGGAGGATGACAAGAGGATCGACAGACGGCCCCGGGAAAGGTGGGAATGGTGCTTTGGGAAAGAGGGAGTGGGATGGGGGTGATCCCTTGGGAAAGGTGGGAAGGGCTAGGAATGGTCTCTTGGGAAAGATGGGATGGGTAAGGAATGTTTGCTTGGTAGTGGTGGGGTGGGCAGAGAATGATGCCACCCAAAAGGTGAGAGGAAGGTTCCCCTCTTGGGAAAGGGGGTATGGGCTGGGAATGATCCCATGGCGAAGGTGGGGATGGGCAGGGATTGATCCCCGTGGAGAGGTGGGATGGCATGGGAATTAGGAAATTTGGGGCTGATCCCCACAGAGATATGGGAGGGACAGGGAATGGTCCCCATGGAAAAGTGGGATGGGTGGGCATGGTGCCTTGGGAGTGGCTCGGATGGGGAGGGAGCTCAAACCGTGTGAAAGGTGGAATTGGGAGGGAACAATCCCTTGGGAACGGTGTGATCAGCAGCGGCTGTTCCATTGGGAAAAGTGGGCTGGGGTGGTGCTCACCCTGGGGGAAAGGTGGGATGGGGCAGCCCTTTCCCAGCCCCTGATCCTATTTGCACCCTATCCCAGGCATCCAAGCTGGCGGAGTGAGGAGAACCAGGAGCGATCCCGGACAGGCAGCGAATCCTCGCAGAGCGGCCCTGCGGGACCCCCGGGAACGTCAGCGGGCTCGGGCCCCACTGGCCGGAGTGAGTCGGGGTCTGGGGCGGCCGGAACATCCCAGCCCGGGGTGTCCGGCAGCTCCCACACGGATCCGTGTCCCCCAGCCACGCGGAGGAGGGAGAGCGAGAAATCCCTGGAAAATGAGCCCCTAGGAAAGGAGGAGGAGCCGCCCTCACCCCCCCCCAAATCCCGGGAGGAGAAGCCAAAGGTGATGCCGGCGCCGCCTCCCAAGGAGAACGCCTGGATGAAGCGGAGCAGCCAGAACCCCCCCGGCAATTCCCAGAGCTCCGACTCGGAGCAGCCCTCCCCAACCAGGTGGGTGTTCCAGGAAGGAGCGGCCTGGGGGGCTTTTCCAGCCCAAAGCATTCCATGGGTCCCTGGCTTGCCCTGGTGGAGCCACTGGCTCTTCCTGACATTCCCAGGGATGATCCTTTAGCGCATCCCAACATTTCTGCCACCCACACCGACCTTTCTAAGGCCCATCCCAACATTCCTGTATCCCAGAGATGTTCCTGTGCCCTGTCCCAGTATTCCTGCAGCACGTCCCAGTGTTCCTGTGGCCCATTCCATGGAGTCACTGGCACATCCCAACACTCCTGCAGCCCAGGGATGTTCCTGTGGCACATCCCGGTATTCCCGTGCCCCATCCTGGTGTTCTCTGGCACATCCCAACACTCCTGCAGCCCAGGGATGTTCCTGTGGCGCATCCCGGTATTCCTGTGCCCCATCCTGGTGTTCTCTGGCACATCCCAACACTCCTGCAGCCCATGGAGGCTCTTCTGCCCATGCCAACCTTCCTGTGCCCCCCCCACCGTTCCCACGTATGTTCCTGTGCTCCATCCCAGAGTTCTTGTGCCCAATCCCAACTTTCCTGGGGCTCAGGGATGTTCCTGTGCCCCATCCTGACATTCCCAGGCCCAGGGATATTCCAGTGTCCCATCCTGATATTCCCAGGAATTCCCTGTGCCCTATCCCACCATTCCTGGGAATGGGGCCATTCCTGGGACCCTCCTGATGCCCCTCCCCACTTTTCTCTCTTCCCAGTGGGGGCCCCCCTGGCTCCTCCCAACCTGGAGATGATGGGAGGACCCCCCAGAGGAGAGGTGAGAATGGGAGGGGGATTGGGAGGGCTCAGGGAAGGTTTTGGGGATTCAGGGGGGTCTTGGGAGCACTTTGGGGGGCTCGGAGGGTGTTTGGGAGAACTCAGGGAGTTTGGGGGGGGCTCGGGGGTGTTGGTATCAGGGGATCTGGGGGGATGGTGGAATTTGGGGGGGATTAAAGGGCGTCTGGGGGGATTGGGGGGCTTCCAGGGATGTCAAGGCCTCGCTGGGGGGCTCAGGGGATTTTGGGGGCTCTCTGTGACCCCCCTGCCCTTTCCCAACAGAGGAACCGAAGCCGGAGGGGGGTCGGGAGAGCAGCTCCAAGGGCCGGAGCTGCAGCCGTGGCCCCCCGGGAATGGGGGACCCCGAGAGGTGAGACCCCCCCAGAGACCCCCCTCAGGAACCGGGAAAACCCCCCGGGGAACCGGGAATTTCCCTGGGAATTGACCTGTGACCTCCACCCCGCAGGAGGGACCCCCGGAAGGAGCACGAGCCAAAGAAACTGGAGGAGACCCCCCCCTCCGTAAGGATCCCGGGGCACCCAGATCGGGGGGAGGGACCCCCTCCAGTCCCGGCCTTGGGGGATTTCGGGGGATTTTCACCATAACTGACCCCCCATGCCCTCAGTTCAGCACAGGGGGCTGGCACCCCTCTTTGGGAGGAGTGAACCCCCAGGGCACTTTAACCCTTCAAATCCCGTTTTTTGGGTATTTTGAGGATTTCCTGCTTAACTGCTCCCCTCCCCCTGCCCACCCCCACAGTTCAGCCACGAGCAGTCTGAGACCCCTTTTGGGGAGGGCTGTGACCCCCCTTTTTGGGGTGCATGACCCCCTGGGGATGTTCATCCCTTCACATCTTGTTTTTTGGGGGGCTTGGGGAATTTTTTTCAATCATGACCCCCCTGGCTCTCCCAGCTCAACCACCCCAACCACTCCAGATGTCTCTGACCCCTTTTGGGGGACTGTGACCACCTGGTTTTGGGATGTGTGAGCCCCTGGGGATCTTTATCCCCCTCAAATCCCATTTTTGGGCATTTTTCCTGGTTTTCCCTGCAGTTCAGCCACGCCAGCAAATACGCCGCGCTCTCCATGGATGGGGAGGATGAAGGTGATGATGAAGAAGGAGCTGAGTAAAAGCTTCCTCCCCCTCCTCCTCCTCCTCAGCCGCCATGGGAACCTCTGGAGATTCCCAAAAATCCCAACCTTGATCCAGGCGAGACAGAAATAAAACCTAAAACTCATCAATTCCCGCAGCTACAGCTTCTTAAATCCTGAAAACCCCACCCTGAACGCACGGGAACCACCCCAAAATCAGCATGGGGGGCGGGAGGGGTAACTCCAAGAGTTTTCTCAAAGGAAAGCAGCCCCCCCATGTTTTCCATGGAATAAGGGGTGAGGAAGAGCTGGCCTTCCTCCCACCCCCCTCCTCACTGGATCCCCTCCAAAGCAGGGATGAGGAGGCATCCACCCCCCACCAAATCCTCCAGGGTCTGGGATCCCCCTCTGCCCCCCATTTTCCTCCCCTCTGGAATGTCGATTTCCCCCTGGACACCTTCATCATCCTCCTGCTCACAGGTGTCCCCCCAGTTCCCGCACACAATATTTGGGATGCAAACTCCACCCTTCACATGGGAAAACCTGGATTTCCACCCTGGAACCTAAAGATATTCCAAGATTTTGGGATTCGGGGTGGGCTGTACAAATATGTATAAAGAACCTTCCCAGAGGTTTTGGGAGGTCTTGGAGGAATTTTGGGCTCCCTGGGGGCGGGGAGGGGGGGTGGTTTGGGGCTGTTCGTTTTCTCCAATAAAATGAGCTTGAAAAGATCCAGTAAGGCCCCAAATCCTTCTGCCCTCCTTCCCCCCCCCAAAGGGGAACGGGGCAGTTCCCAAAGCCCCCTGGGCGGAATTTCCTGTCCCATCATCGGCCTTCCTCTCTCTGGACTTCCTTCTTCCTTCCTTCTTGCTTCCTTTTCTTTCCTCATTCCATCCTTCCTCCTCTGTCCTTTTCCTTCTGCTTCCTCTTCCTCATCCTTCTTTCCTTCTTCCTGCTTTTCCTCCTTCATCCTCCTCCTTCCCTCCATCCTCTCTTCCTCCTCCTCCTCCCCGCCTCCCTTCTACTTCCTTATTTCTTCATCCTCTCTCCATCATTCCATCTCCTGCTTCCCCTTCACCTTCCTCCTTCCACCTCATTCTTCTTCCTCCTTCTCCTTCCTCCTTCCCTCTGTCCTTCCTCCCATTCTTCCTTCTCCTTCCTCTTTCACTTTCCTCCTCCCCCCATTCCTTCATCCTTCCTTCTCTTCCATCTTCCTCCTCATCCCTCATTCTTCCTCCTCTCCCTCCTCCTTTTTCATTGTTCTTCCTTCACCTTCGTCCTGATCCTTCCTTCTTTGCTTCCTTCCATCCTTCCTCCTCCCCTCCCCCCCCCCGCTAATTAACTGTAATTAACTGGGGGCGCAGGCACAGCACTGAGCCCCGGGATGGCCCTCCCGGCCCTTCCTCATCCCTCGGCTCTTTCCCGGCTCTTCCCAACCGCTGGAATGCTGGAACCCCCCTCCCCCACCGCTGGAATGCGGCCCCCCCCGCGGCGGCTCCGGCCCCACAAAGGGGTGTCTGTCCTGGCCGGGGGGCGGGGGCGAGAACCCCAAGGACTGGGAGGACCCCAAGGGCCAGGAGAAGGACCCTGACAACCGCGACCGGGGGCGGAGGGCTGATCAGGCGCCCCAATCCCCTCTATGCACCCCAGATCCTCTCCCTGCACCCCAAAAAGCCCGTCCCCAATTCCCCTCCTGAACCCCAATTCCCTCCCTGCACCCCAGCCCCCCCTCACAATAACCCACACCCAAAACCTGCCCTGTACCCCAAACCTTGCACCCCAATTCCCCCCCCTGCAACCCAAAACGTCCCCACCTCAATAACCCCCGCCCCAGCGCCCCACAAAACCCTTTGCACCCCAACCTCCCCGCCCCAGTTCCTCCCTTTCAAACGAGCTTCTCCCTGGGGGACCTCAAGAGAGGGGTTTGGGGTCCCTGCGCCCCCTGGGGAGCCCATCCCGGGATTGTGTGGGGTCCCTCGAGCCCCTCCAAACCTCCATCCCCTCCCCGAGTTGGGGCTGAGGATCCCCTTTCCCACCGACTTTGGGGGTCCCGTGGGGGGGTCTCAGCCTCCCCCTTCTCGACTTTGGGGGTCCCCATGGGGTGGGTCCAACCCCCCCCTTTCCCCCGAGTTTGGGGGTCCCGGGGGGTCGCAGGGGCGGGGTAACGGAGGGGGCGGGGGGAGGAGGAGGATGAAGAGGGGCGGGGGCAGCGCCAGGAAGGCCCCGGGGGGGGGACTCGGGAGGAATTTTGGGGGATCCTGCAAGGGAGAAAAGGGGAAACTGAGGCAGCGTCAGCAGGGGGAGGTGTCACCCCGTGTGTGTCCCCGCCGTGTCCCTCTCCTCGTGTCCGCTGCGATCCTCCCGCTGTCCCCTGCCCGTGCACCCCCCGCGTCCGCGTCCCCTCCGTGCCTGCCCCGTGTGTCCCCTGTGTGTGTCCCCCGTGTCTCCTCCTGGTCCCCTCTGTGCTCCTCGCGGTGTCCCCTCCCCGTGTCCTCTCGTGTCGTTCCCGTGTCGTCCCCCCCGTGTCCCCCCCCGTGTCCGTGTCCCCCCCCGTGTCCCCCCCCGCACGGGAAGCGGCTCCGGACTCGCGGAAACGGCCCCTCCCCGCGCGCCTTCGGCCACGGAGCCGCTCGCGGAGCCCGCAGGGACCCCCGAGACCCCCCCGGGAGCAACCGGGACCCCCCGAGACCACGCGGGACCCCCCATGAAGCCCCCCGGGGCCGTGGGGACGCTGCTGCGCGCGCTCGGCCGCCGCGATGGCCCCGACACGGTAGGACCGGGGGAGGTCCCTGTGGGGGGGGGGTCCCGCGTGGGGTGAGGAGCCCCCGTGGGGAAGGGGGGGCTGGTGCGGGGGGAAGCCGCGGGACCCCCCCCCCCGTGGCGCCCCCCCGGGGTCCCCCCGCGGTCCGCTCCAGCCGCCCCCTCCCCACGCGTGACGCTGGGTGGGCCGGGGAGGAAAGTGGAGTCTGACCGCCCCCCGCCGCCCCTCCCCCTATTTTCCCACGCTCCCCCCTCGCCTCCACTTTCCTTTTTTCCCTATTTTCCTACTTTTTCCCCTTTTTCCCACGCCCCTCCTTCCCCGTCCCACGCCCCCCCCGCGCCTCCCCCCGCTGTCCCACTCCCCCCGCATGCACTCCCACGCCCCTCCCCCTCCGTGGGAACGGCGGGGTCGTCCCAGGGGGGCCCCATTTCCTGGGCTTGTCCCGGCCCCGCTTCCTGCGGGACTCGGTGTCCGTGGCCGAGGGCCAGAGGGACCGGGGGGGACACGGGGGGGACACGCGGGACGACACCGGGGGGGGGCACGGGGAGGGAGACACGGGGGACACGGGTGGGACATGAGCGACACGGGGGGGACGCGGAGGGACACGGGGGGGACACGGAATGGAGTGGGGTTGGCACGGGGGTGACAAGGACTCACGGAAGGGAGAAGGGGGGACACGGGTGTGGCGCTGGAGGTGACGTGGGACACGAGGGGGTCCCAGCGGGGACATTGGGGGGAACACGGGGGGACAGGGAGGTGACGCAGGGACAACGTGGGGGGACACGAGTGGGACCCGGGGGGGGATACAGGTCGGGAGGCGGGGACACAGGAGAGGACGAGAAGGGACACGGGGAACCCTGGGCCTGACAGGAGTGGGACATGATAGGGACACATGCGGGGACACGAGTGGAGTCATGAAGGGGACACGAGGTGACACGGATGGGACACGGGAGAGTCCGGGGAGACACGGAAGGGTCAGTGAGAAGTCATGGAGAGGACACGGGGGGGACACAAGGAGGGACACGGGTGACACCTGGGGACATTGGAGGGGGCCAGAGGAGGACGGGGGGAATGCAGGGGGACGACACGCGGGGAGACGGAGGTGACACGACGGGAACTGGGTGGGACTGGGGGCGGGACACGGGGGGGTCACCGAGGGGACCCGGGCAAGACACGGCGGGATCAAAGAGGAGACACGGGGGGGGCCTGGGGGGGACACGGGAGGTGACATCGGGGGGACATGGGGGGGGGACACGGGGGGTCATGGGGGTGACACAGAGGTGACGTGCGAGGTCATGGGGGTGACACGGGGAGGACACGGGGGGACATGCGGTGACCCCCCCTCTCCGTGTCCCCCCAGCCGCGGCCGCCCCCACCCGCCCCCCACACGTTCCGCGAGCGGAGCCTGCGCCGGGGGGTGCTCTGTGGGGGCTGCGAGACCCCCCTGGGACCCCACGGGCTCGTGTGCAGAGGTGACACCCCGGGGACACCCCCGGGACACCCCCGGGACACACTGGGGGGGGCTAGACGGGGGAATAAAGGGGGGAGGTTACTGGGGACAGTGGGGTCAGGACTGGGAGGTTCCTGGGGCTGGTGGAGGGGTACTGGGCAGTTACTGGGGGCACTGGGAGGGCACTGGGAGATTACTGCCGTGGTTGCTGGGGGTAGTGGGGGGTTACTGGAAGCACTGAGGGGTAACTGGGGCGGTTACTGGGAGCACTGGGGGGCTACTGGGGGCTCTGAGGAGTTTACTGGAGTGTTTACGGGAGGCAGTGAGGAGTTACTGGGGATACTGGGAGGTTACTGGGGGCAGCGGGGGGATATTGTGGGAGTACTGGGGGAGTACCAGGGAGACCTGGGAGGTCCCTGGGGGGGACCTTGGGGGATCCTGATGCCCCCCTCGTCCCCCCCAGTTTGCAAAGTCGCTGCCCACAAGAGATGCGAGAGCAAGGTACGGCGGGGGGCGGGGGCGTCACCCAAGCGGGGGGGGGCCCATTTGGGGCTGGGGTCCCATTTGGGATGACCCCGTGTCCCCCTCCAGGTGACGTCACCGTGCCAAGCTCTGCCCCCGCCTGAGCTGGTGAGTGGGGGGGGGGGGGGTGGGTCCACGACGTCCCCGAACCCCCCGGGCAGGACCCGGGACCCCTCAAATCCCCCTCGAGAGTCCCAAACTCCCCGGGCAGGATCAGGGTCCCCCGGAAAGGCTGAAACCCCCGAAGCCCCCCCGAGCAGGGGACGGGACCCCCCCTCGGGAGCCCCAAACGCCCTTGTCAGGAGCCGGCACCCCCAACATCCTCCGCTGGGCAAGACCCTGGACCCCCCAAATCCCCCTCGGGATCCCGAAACCCCACCCCGGGCAGGGCCCTGCCCCCTCCCCGGTGGTCGGGCCCCCCCAGACCCCGCTGTGCCCCTCCAGAGGCGGAACACGGCCCCGGTGCGGCGCAGCGAGCGCGTGGTGAGACCCCCGAATCCTCCCCGGACCCCCCAAACCCCCCTTGACTCCCTGACCCCCCCGTGACCCCCAACCTGCCCCCGGTATTCCCAACCCCCTCCCGGGAACCCCCTAAATCCCCCTCCGGGACTCCCAATGCCCCCCGACCCTCCCCAGGGGTTGAGGATCCCCCAACCCCCCCTTGAGCCCCCCGCCACCCCCGTGACTCGGCGGTGTTTTGGGGACCTCTCTGAGACCCCCCTTGCCCCCCTTACCCCTCCCTGATCCTCTTGACTCCCCCTCCCCCCTCCCGACCCTCCTCATGTTTCGGGGACCTCCCTGATCCTCCCCTTGACCCCTGTCCGTGTTATGGGGACACCTCCAGTCTCCCCGACCCCCCCTTGACTCCCCCCACCCCCCCTGTTTTGGGGACCCCCCTGACCGCCTCCTTTGCCCCCCCTGTTTTGGCCTCCCCGAACGCCCTTGACCCTCCCCTACCCCCGGTGTTTGGGGACACCCATTAACCCCCCCCCCCATGTTTTGGGTCCCCCCCCGCCCCCTTTTGCCCCCCCCTCGTTTTTGGGGCACCCCCTGGACCCCCCAGGGCTCCTCGCTCGACAGCGCCCCCCAGCGGAGCACCCTGCCCAGGTACGGGGGGGGTTGGGGGTGCTGGGGGGTCCCAGGGATGGGGGGGGGGAGGGAGGGATTTGGGGGATTTGGGGAGATCCCAGGAAGTTTTGGGGTGCTGGGGGATCCCGGGGAGGGGTTGGGGTGTTGGGGGGGCGGGGGGGGCGTTGGGATGCTGAGAGAATCCCGGGGGGTCAAATTCCCTCCGGTTGGGTTCTGGGGGTTCTGGGGGTGCCGCCCCCCCCCCCCCCCATTCTGAGCCGCTCCTCCCCCCCAGGGCTCCCCGCGCCCCCAGCCCCGAGCCCCCCCCCTTCCCCCCCCTGGACCTGACGTTCGTGACCGAGCGGATCCTGAGCGTGGGGGTCCCGGGGGGCGGCGAGGGGGGGCCCGGGGGGCACCTGCGGCACCTGGCGAAGCTCCTGGGGGCGCGGCACGGCCCCAACTACACGGTGAGGGCAACTGGGGCAACTGGGGCAACTGGAGGGGGTCTGGGAGGGATGGGGGGGGGGCACCGGGGGGCTCTAGTGGGGCACTGGGAGCACTGGGGAGGGTCTGGGAGAGCACTGGGCGGGCTGCTGGGAGCACTGGGGGGAACTGGAAGGCACTGGGGGAGCACGGGGGGAGGTCGAGGGGGGCTGCTGGGAGGCACTGGGAGCACTGGGGAAGGGGGGACAAGACACGAGGGACCCGGGGTGGCAGGGGGCCGGGATTTCGGGGGTCCCATGGGTGGGCCGGGGGGTCCTAGGGCACTTTGGGGGTCACCCGGTGGGTCCGGGCTCCCCCGACCCCCCCGTGCCCCCCCAGATCTTCAACCTGTCCGAGAAGCGCCGCGACCTCACGCGCCTGAACCCCAAAGTGAGGGGGGTTCCGGGAGGATGCGGGGGGGTAGGAGGGTCCCCCCGGGGGTTTTGGGGGTCCCGGGGGGAGGTCTCGGGGGTTTGGGAATCCCCCCTCGGGGTTTTGGGGGTCCCGGGGGGAGGTCTCGGGGGTTTGGGAATCCCCCCTCGGGGTTTTGGGGGTCCCGGGGCGGGTCCCGCGGGATTGGGAGGGTGCGGGGAGTGGGGGGGGGGGAGTGTCCTGGGGGTTGGGGGAGTCTCGGGGGGCGCGGGGGTTCCTGGGGGGTCCCTGCGGGCTTGGGGGTGTCTCCAGGGGATGCTGGCGATGTCCTGGGGGGTTGGGGGGTCCCGGGGCATCCCGGGAGGTTTGGGGGTGTCGCGGTGGGTTTGGGGGCCCCCCGCGGTGTGGGGGTGCCGGCTCTGAGCCCCCCCCCAGGTGCTGGATTTCGGGTGGCCGGAGCTGCTCGCGCCCCCCCTGGAGCTGCTCTGCTCCGTCTGCAAAGCGCTCGAGGGGTGCCTGGGGGGGCACCCCCGCAACGTGGCCGTGCTGCTCTGCAAGGTGGGGGCTCGGGGGGGCTCCTCGGGGCCTTGGGGGGCCGTGAACAGTGCGGGGGGGGGCTGGGGGCAACTGGGCTGGCACTGGGTGGTACTGGGAGGCACTGGGGGATCTGGGGGGCGGTGAGGGGCACTGGAGGTGTCACAGGGGGGCACTGGGGGAGTCCTGGGGGGCACTGGGGGGGTCCTGGGGGACACTGGCATGCACTCAGGGCTCTGGGGGGTACTGGGTGGTACTGGGGGGCACGGAGGAACTAAGGGGGGCACTGGGTGGTACTGGGGAGGCTCTGGGGGACACTCGGGGGAGCCCTCGGAGCTATGGGGGGGCACTGGGGGGTACTGGGTGGTACTGGGGGGGCCTGAGGGTCCTGAGAGTCCTCCCCCCTCCCCCCCAGGGCAGCAAGGCCCCGGTCGGGGTGGTCGTGGGGGCGTTTCTGCACTACAGCGATGTGTGGGGCAGGTGAGGGGGCCGGGGGGTTAACGGGGGGCGTGGGGGGCTGGCGGGGGCTATGGGGGGGCTGGCTGGGGTTTGTAGGAGGTCATGGAGGGTTGGGGGGCAGAGGGGAGGTCCGAAGGAGGATTCTGGGGTTCGGGGGTGTCCCGGGGGGGCAGGGAGGGGGAGCTGGGGGGGTCATGGGGGGGTTAAAGCGGATTATGGGGCTATGGGGCTTGGGGGCGTCTGAGTGGTGCCGGGGGGTGCGGGGGGGGTCGCGGGGGTTTTGGGAGTACCCTGACCCCCCTTTTTGCCCCCCCCAGCCCCGAGCAGGCGCTGAACGCGCTGAGTATGAGGAGGTTCTGCGAGGAGAAGTTGGGGGGGGTCCTGCAGCCCTCCCAGCGCAGGTGGGGGGCTTGGGGGGCGGGTCCGGGGCCTTAGAGGTCATGGGGGGTGTGGGGAGGTTACGGGGTCGGGGGGGTCAGGGGAGGTCATGGCGGGATTTGGGGCAGTTGAGGCGGTTTCGGGGGTGATTTTGGGGAATGGTTTTTGGGGTGATTTTGAAGGTTTTGGGGTGTTTCTTCGGGTGATTTTTGGGTGTTTTTGGGATGGGTTTTAGGGTGCTGTTTGGGGTGGTTTTAGGGTGTTCTAGGGGTAATTTTTGGTGTGGTTTTGGGTGATTTTTAGAGGTGGTTCAAGGTGGAGTTTGGGATGGATTGGGGGTGATTTTTAGGGGTGTTTTTGGGGTCGTTTTGAGGTGACTTTTGGCGTGGTTTTCGGGCGGTTTTGGGGTTCCACCCGTGCCCCCCCCCAGGTACACAGAGGATTTCGGGGCACTGCTCTCGGGGCGACTCCGCCTGAACAGCTCCCCCCAGTTTCTGCACCACGTCCTGCTGCCCCCCCTGCCCGCCTACGACCCCCCCGACGGTCAGTTTGGGGCGGGGCGGGACCCCGGGAACCCCTCAGGGCCCCCCAGTAATACCCCTGTGTCCCCCCCAGGCTGCCGCCCCTTCCTCAAGATCTACCAATCGCTGCAGCTCGTCTACACCTCGGGGGTCTAGTGAGTGACCCCCCCGCCCCCAAACCTGACAGACAAACCCATCCCCCTTTGGAGGGGCCCGGGGGGGCTCCCCTCAACCTTCCCCCCCACGTTTCCCCCAGTGCCCTGTGGGTGGGGGGGGTGGTTTCAGGGTGTACCCCCAATCTTGACACCGCCCCAAAACTGATCCCCCCCCCCGCCACCTGCCACCCCAATCCTGCCCCCCCAAACCTTAACCCCCAAATATGCCCCCCCTTCCCCCCCAGCAGCCCCCCCGCCTCTCAGTCGCTCTGTGTCACCCTGGAACCGGCGCTGCTGCTCAAGGGGGACGTGATGGTGAGGGGGGCGCGGGGGGTGCGGGGGGCCCGGGGGTGCTCAGAGGGCCCGGGGGTGCTCAGGGGGCCCGGGGGTGCTCAGAGGGGCCCGGGGGTGCTCAGGGGGTCGCCGGGCGGGTCGCGGGTGGCGTGCGGGGAGGAGGGTGGCCCCCCTGACCTGTGTGTGTGCCCCCCGTGGGTGTGGGACCCCTCCTCACCCGCCGTGCCCCCCAGGTGCGCTGTTACCACCGGCGGCGCGGGGGGCGCGAGGCGGTTTTTGGGGTTCAGTTCCACACGGGGACCCTGCGCGGGCCCCGCCTGCGGCTGCGCCGGGACGAGCTCGACCTGGCCTGGCAAGGTGGGGGCGCGGGGGGGGCACGGGGCAGTGCGGGGGGCGGGGAGGGTCAGAGGGGGCCGGGGGAGTGCGGGCTTTGGGGGGGGGCTTCGGGGTTTGGGGGGGCACGGGAGGACAGGGAGAGTTTGGGGGTGTTTAGGGGGCTGCGGGGGTTGGGGGGGGTGGCCCTGGGGTGACCCGGAGGGTGCCAGGAGGGGGGGAACGGAGGGATTTGGGGGCGCAGATAACGGGGACGCCCCCAGTTCCCCTGTGCCCCCCCAGAGGAGCGCAAGGAGGGCAGCCCTGGGGGATTTGGGTGTGCAGGGGGCGGATGAGGGAAGGGAATGGGGCCGGTGCGGGGGGACGGGGGGATTTGGGGATGCAGATTATGGGGGTCCCCGCGCCCCCCCAAACCGCCCGTGCTCCCCCCCCAGACCAGCGCTTCCCCCCCGACGCCACCGTCGAGTTCATCTTCTCCTCGGGCCCCGAGAGGGTCGAAGGTGGGTTTTGGGGGACGGAGACTCCCGGGGACACCCTGCCCGGGCCCTCCCTCACCGCCCTCCCCTCCTGCCCCTCTCCCCCAGGCTGGGTCCCCCCCCGCGGCCCCCCCGCCGCCCCGATCGATTACGGGGTGCGAGACCCCGCGGTCCGGCGCGACTCCTACGAGGGGCACCGGGACAGCCCCGAGGGTAAGGGGGGGAAAGCGGGGCTGAAATCGGGGTACGGGGGGCTCCCCAAGGCGTGGGGGGAAGGGGGACCCCATGGCCTGGGGTTTGGGGGGCGCGGGGGGTTCTCAGGGTGCTGGAGGTTGTTGGGGTGACCTGGAGTGTATAAAGGGGGGGCTGGGGGTGTTCGGGGGTTTTGGGGAGACCCCGCGACCTGGAGAAAATGCGGGGAGCTGGGGGTGCACGGGGGGCTTTGGGGGGCAATATGGGCACAGGGGAGGGGTCCCCATGGCCTGAAGGGGATGGCGGAGGAGACAGGGGGTCCCGGGCTGTTCCGGGGGGTCTCGTGGGGTTTTGGGGGTGCAGGGCGGGGGAGGGGGGGTAAGGTTTGACCGCCCTTTTCTCCCTCAGAGCCCTCCCACACCTGGGGTCCCCTGGACGGCAGCCCCTATGCCCGCGTGCAGAAAAAGGGGGGTCTCTCTCCCCCCGGGGGGGACTCTGACTCCCCGCCCCCACCCGGGGCCCCGCACGGCCGCCCCCCGCCCCCCACGGCCGCCGAGCGCCGGGAGCTGGAGCAGCTGCTGGGGGGGTTCGGGGTGCGGGGGGGCCGCGAGACCCCCGGCCCGGGGGAGGAGCCCCCCGACACCCCCGAACCGCTCGGGACCCTGGCACCCTACAGGGCTCCCACATCCTACGGGACCCCGGTATCCCATGGACCCCTGATATCCCACGGGACACCCACATTCCATGAGACCCCCCCCATCCCACGGGACCCCGATATCCTATGGGACCCCAATATCCCATGAGACCCCCACAGCCTACAGGACCCCCCCATCCCACGGGACCCCAATATCCCATGGGATCCCAGCACCCTATGAGACCCCCCCATCCCACGGGACCCCAATATCCCATGGGATCCCAGCACCCTATGAGACCCCCCCCATCCCACGGGACCCCAATATCCCATGGGATCCCAGCACCCTATGAGACCCCCCCATCCCACGGGACCCCAATATCCCATGGGATCCCAGCACCCTATGAGACCCCCCCATCCCACGGGACCCCCACATTCCATGGGACCCCTGCTCCCCACAGCCCCCCGACATCCTGTGGGATCCTAACACCCCACGGCTTCCCCATGCCCTATGGGGCCCCCAAATCCCAGGGATCCCCCACACCCTATGACACCCCAAAACCCTACGGGACCCTGGCGCCCCACGTGACCCTGACACTCCATGGCCCCCCAACATCCCAGGGGACCCCAGCACCCCATGCCCCCCCCGGGACCCCAACGTGCCACGGGGTCACAGCGCCCTATGGGACACCAATATCCCACAGGACCCCAATATCCCGGGGGTCCCCAACATTCCACGGGGCCCCAATATCCCAGGACACCCTGGTGCCCAGTAGCACCCCAGTATCCCAGGGGACCTTAACATTCCAGGGGTCGCCGATACCCTACGGCCCCCCAGCATCCCATGGGACCCCAACATCCCTGGAGACCCCAACTCCGTATGGGACCCCAACATCCCAGGAGTCGCCATCACCCTATGGGACCCCAAAGTCCTATGGGACCCCACCATCTCATGGATCCCCAACATCCCAGGGCCCCCACACCCCCCATAGCTCCCCACCAGCCCAGAAGTCCCAAACATCTTATAGCCCCCCAGTATCCCACGGAACCCCTATATTCCATGAGACCCTGGCACCCTATGGGACCCCGACATCCCAGGAGACCCCGGCCCCCCACAGCCCTCCGACATCCTACAGCCCCCCCAAACCCCATGGCACCCCAGTATCCCCCGGGGTCCCAATATCCCACATCACCCCAATATCCGAGGGACTCCCCACCCCCCACGGGACCCCTGTGTCCCATGGCCGCCCCGCATCCCACAGCCCCCCAGTAGCCCACGGGACCCCCTCACTCCACAGCCCCCCGGCATCCCATGGGATCCCAATATCCCACAGCCCCCCCATATGCCACAGCCCCCCAGTACCCCGCAGCCCGCCGAGCCCTTGGGCCCCCCCCAGCCCCTGCGCCCCCCCGTGCCTCCCCCTGTGCCGTCGGGCCAGCCTGGCCTCCCCCCGGGACCCCCCAAAACGGGGGGTGCAGCGCTCGCTGTCCGAGGGGTTCCCCCCGTGGGGGGGCTACGGGCGCCCAGTGGCGGGGGGGTACCTGCTTTTGGGGGGGCTCCCCCCCGTCTGCCCCTGCCAGGACTGCCAGGGCTGGGGGGGGGTCTCCCCCCTCCCCACCCGCCCAATTTATGGTGGGCATGGCTGGGGGGACCCCCCCGCGCCCTCTCTGGAGCCCCCAAGTTGCCCCCACTGCGGCCGCCCCGGGCTGGGGCTGGAGCGGGGACCCCCTCCCGGAAAAGGGGGCTACGACCCCCCCGCCATGGGGGAGCCCCAGGAGCCGGCAGGTAAAGGTGGGGGGCGAAGTGGAGGCGCAGAGGGGTCAATGGGGGTCCTGGGGGGTATTAGGGGTTTGGAGGGGTCGAAAAGGGCTGGGGGGGGGGGGGCTTCTGGGGGGGGTTAGGGGGCATTAAAGGGACTATTGGGGGGTCCTGGGGGGGATCTGGGGGAGGTAAAAGAGTTCACGGAGGGGGTCTGGAGGGGTGTTGGGGGGGATTTAGGGGGGTGTAAAGGGGCTGGAGGATGCTTCTGGGGGGGTTAAAGGCATAAACCGAGGAGATTTGGGGGGATTTGGCGGGGTTCAAGGGGCCGACTGGGGGGGCCAAAGGAGCCACTGGCGGGAGGTTTTGGGGGCCCTCCCAGAGGGTCTTTTGGGGGGTCTCACTCCTCTCTCTGTGCCCCCTCAGAGCGGCGCAGCCCCACTGAGGGGGCCCCCTGGCCTGGCCCCCCCCGCGCCCCTCCGGCCCCCCCCGAGTCTCCTCGGGCCCCCTCCCCCGGCAGCGGCACCCCGGGGTCCCCCCCGCCCCCGCAGCCGCCCCTGCCCGAGAAGCGGCACCCCCCGGCCCCGGGGGGGCCCCGGGACCCCTCCTCACCCCAGCGCAGCCCGGGGGGGGCCCAGGGACACCCCTCGGCCGGGGGGGGGCCGGGCGGGACCCCCTCCGGGGGCACCTTCGTGCAGGACACGACCAAGTTCTGGTACAAACCGGGGCTGTCCCGGGAGGAAGGTACGGGGCCGGGGGGGGCGGGGGGCTGGAGACCCCCGAGGGGCTGGGGGGGACCCCCGGGGGGCCATGGGGGCCGGAGGGGGGGGGGGGGGGGGGAAGGGATGGAATTTGGGGGGTCTTGGGGGTTATTAGGGGGGGTGTTTGAGGGGGATCGGGGGTTCAGGGGGGTCAGTGAGGGAGCTGTGGGGGGGCTGGGGAGTCTCTGGGGGTGTCAGTGCCGGGGTCTGCGGGGGAGAACCGGGGGGGGGTCTATGGGGGGATCTGTGGGGGTCGGGGGGGGATGCCGTGGGGGAGGTCTATGGGTGGCTTGGAGGGTTAAATGGGGGAGTCGGTGGGGTCCCCCCGTGTGCCCCCTCCCCCCGTGTGACCCCCGCGTGCCCCCCCAGCCGTGTCCCTGCTCAAGGCGGCCGCTCCCGGCTCGTTCCTCGTCCGCCGCAGCAGCAGCTTCCCGGGGGCGTTCGGGCTCGCGCTCAGGGTGGGGGTCCCGCCCCCCCGCGCCACCCCCAGAGCGGGTATGGACCCCATAGACCCCCTCCCGAACCCCATAGACCCCCCCGGCTCCATAGACACCCCCCCGGCACGCCCCAAATCCACCGCCCCCCCTATGGAATATTTGGGGGCCGCGGGGGAGGTCTCGGGGGTCTCCCGAGGGTCTGACCCCCCCAACACCCCAGGGACCCCCGCAAATCACCCCAAATTCCCCACCAGCAGCCGCCAAGTCCCCCCATAGACCCCCCCCCTTGGAGTATTGGGGGGGCGTGGGGGGCTGTCCGTAGTGGGGGGGTCTCGGGGTGCTCCCAGGACACCCCCAGCACCCCATGAACCCTCCCAGATCCCCCCATGGGCACGCCCCAAAAGCCCCATAGGAAATGTTGGGGGTGGGGGGGTCTCGGGGGTGTCCCTGGGGTCTGACGCCCCCCGGCCCCCAGGGGACCCCCAGGAGCAGCTGGTCCGGCACTTCCTGATCGAGACGGGCCCGCGCGGGGTCAGGATCCGGGGGTGCCCCGAGGAGCCGTACTTCGGTGAGGGGAGCGGGGCCGGGGGGGTTGCGGGGGCTCTGAAGGTCTGGGGGCTTGGGGGGGATTGGGGAAGTCAGTGGGAGGGGCTGGGGGGGTCACTGGGGTCTCAGGGGGAGCTCGGGATGGCTTAGGGGAGTCGGGTGGGGGGGTTGGGGGTCCGGGGGTGTCTGGGGGGGGTTCGGGGAGTCAGTGGGAGGTTTTGGGGTGCCCTGACCCCTCTTTCCCCCAGGGAGCCTCCCGGCGCTGGTGCTGCAGCACTCGATCACCCCCATCTCACTGCCCTGCACCCTCCGCATCCCCCACGCAGGTGGGCACCTCAGAAACCGCGGGAACACCCACAAACTGTGGGGACACCCCAACCCCCCCCCCGGGACATACCAAAACCCCAAAACCATGGAACACTCCAAAACCCCCGCGGGGACCCGCCAAACTGCGGGTACACCACCCTAAAAAACCCCCTGGACACACCAAAACCCCCCCGGGGAACCCCAAAACCCCGGGGCATCCCAAAAACCCCGCGGGGACACCCCAAAACCCTCCGGGAACCCCCCAAAAGCCCCCCAGGGACACCCCCAAAACTCCACGAGGGGACACCCCGGAACATCCGCTGGAACACCCCAAAAGCGCGAGGATACCCCAAAATCGCGGCCCCTCCCTCAATACCACAGGAGCCCCCAAAACCGCGGGAACCCCCAAAATTTCGGGGATACCCCAAACTGCGAGGAGCCTCCGAAAAATGGACGGGACCCCCCAGAGACTCCTCCAGTCCCTGAAATCTGAAATCCCCCCAGAACCTCCCCCCCTCCCCATTTCCCCCAAACTGCCCCGGTTTCCCCCACCCTGCGCCCTCCTCCCCAGAGCTGCAGGAGGAGCCCCCGGACCCCCCCGGACCCCCCAATGTCAGCACGGCCGGAGCCCTCCTGAGGCAGGGGGCAGGTGGGACTGGCGATACTGGGGGCACTGGGGGGTACTGGGGGGGCACTGGGATGGGGTTCCTGGGGCGGGGCAGGCACTGGAACTGGGTCACTGCGGGGGCCGCACGGGGGTTGGCATCGGGACTGGGAGCACTGGGGGGCTGGTGCCGGTTTTGGGGGGGCTGTCCCGGTTTGGGGGGGGGCTGTCCCTGGTTTTGGGGGGGTGGTCCCGGTTTTGGGGGGGCTGGTGCCGGTTTTGGGGGGCTGGTGCAGGTTTTGGGGGGGCTGTCCCGGTTTTGGGGGGGCTGGTCCCGGTTTGGGGGGGTAGTCCCGGTTTTGGGGGGAATGGTCCTGGTCTTGGGAGGGCTGGTCCCGGTTTGGGGTGGTCCCGGTTTGGGGTGGTCCCAGTTTGGGGTGGTCCCGGTTTGGGGGAGCTGTACCCGGTTTTGGGGGGGCTGGTGCCGGTTTTGGGGGGGTTGGTGCCGGTTTTGGGGGCCTGGTCCCGTTTTTGGGCAGCCTCCTCCCCGTTGCCCCCCTCAGCCTGCTCCGTGCTGTTCCTGGGCTCGGTGGGAACCGAGGCCCTGACGGGGCCCCAGGCCGTGGCCAAGGCCGTGGGGTCCCTCCTGGAGGGGGCACCGAGTGCGGGGGGGTCCCCCCGGCCCCCCCCCAGCCCCGTCCACTTCAAGGTGTCGGCGCAGGGGATCACCCTGACGGACCGGCAGCGCAAGTGAGGGACCCCCGAACCCCCAAACCCAGACCCCTCTAACCCCCAATCACCCCAAACCCCCAATCACCCCAAACCACCGAACCCCCCACACCGAGAGCCCTTCAAACCGAGATCCCCTCAAACACCGACCCCCCAAACTACCGAGCTCCCCAAAACCACCAGCTCCCCAAAACCTCCCAACCCCTCCAAACCCCTCAATCCCCCCAAACTCCGACACCTCAAACCCTCTCAAACGCCCCAAAACCCCAATCCCCCAAACCACTGACACCTCAAACCCCGACACCCCCAAGCCACCCCCGACATCCTCCCCAAACCCCTCGGCACCCCCCGAGCCCCGAGACCACCGACGCCGGCCCAGCAATGCCCCTTCCCCCCCCAGGCTCTTCTTCCGCCGGCACTACCCCGTGAGCAGCCTCACCCACTGCGGCACCGACCCCCAGGACCGCAGGTGAGGGGGGGCCCACGGGGGACCCCCAACCCTCCGAACCCTCCCAGACCTCCCAACCCCTTTAACCCCCCCCAGGTGGACGAACTCTGACGGGAGCACGGCCAGGTACGCGCAGAGACCCCCAGAGCGGGGAAAGGAGGAAAGGAGGAAAGGAGGGGGGCACGGATGTGACTCTGACCTCCCCCTGTCCCCCCACCGGCCCCCCCAGGATTTTCGGGTTCGTGGCGAAGCAGGCGGGGGCACCGGGGGGAGGCAACGCGTGCCACGTGTTCGCGGAGCTGGACCCCGAGCAGCCGGCGGGGGCCATCGTCACCTTCGTCACCAAGGTCCTGCTGGGGACACGGCACTGAGAGACACCAGGGACCCTCCCGGGACCCCCAAATCCGTCTGGGGACTCCCAGATGCCCCCGAGGCGGGGGGAGGGGCTCAGGGGCACCCTCAGAACCCAGTGCGACTCCCCCCCATCTTCACCAAGGTCCTGCTGGGGACACAACATTGAGGGACCCCCGGAACTCGCAGAACCCCATCTCCAGAAACAGCTGGGGATCCCCAAAACCCCCCCGAGTCCCCCAAACCAAGGAGGGGGCGGGGACACACACAACCAACCCCCCCCCCACATCATCACCAAGGTCCTGAACACCCCCAAACCCCCCCAGAGACTCTCCCAAAATCACCCCCGGACCCCCCAAACCCTCCCAGACACCCCGGATTCGGGGGGAGCACAGGGTGACCCCCTAATCGCCCTCCCCATCATCTTCATCACCAAAGTCCTACTGGGCACCCCCAAACTCCCCCTGAGACCCACCCAGACCCCTCCCAAGATCCCCCAACCCCTCCTGGAGGCCCCCCAAAACCTCCTGCACCCCCCCAACCACCCCCTCAAATGAAGAAGGAGGGGCTGATAGAAAAGGGGGCACAGGGACACCCCCCCCAATTTGGAGGGTCCTGGGGGAACCCCAATAAATCCACATCTATTTTGGTGTAAGAAATGGGTTTATTTGAGTCGGGGTGGAGGGGGCATGGGGACCCCCCCCCTATGTGCAAACATCAAAGGGGACCCCAAAACCAGCCCAGCCCTCACCACAGAACTGGGGGCTCTGGGGGGTCCCATGGAACTGGAGGGGTCGGGTTACATTCATGATGGAAACCCCCAATTCTGCCCACTGGCACCCCCAAGAATGGGGAGTGCTGGGAGACATGGGGGGCACAGGGGTGATTTGGGGGGCACTAGGGGGTCAGTGGGGCTGGGGGGCTGGGAAGGGTTAAAGGGGTGATTTGGGGGGCTCTGAGGGGGGGCACGGGCGTCACCCATGGTGGAAAGGGCAGGACTGAGACCCCCAAATCCACCTGCAGGGGTCAGTGGGATGGTTTGGGGGGAACCCTCCAAAGGGCGCCTATGAGGGGGACAGGATTGAGTCCCCCAAAAACACAGGGGCGGGGCAGGAATGGGTCCCCCAAAAATATGGTGGAGGCCATGGCTGAGACCCCCAAAAACCACCTTGGGGGGCAACACTGGGGTACTTTTGAGGGGTCAGTGGGGGGATTCAATTAGGGGAACTGCCCCCCAAAGAGCCCCCAAAGAGCAAAACTATGGGGGGGGAGGGGGGCAGGAGTGAACCCCCAAAAACCACCTTGGGGGGGTCTCCACTGTTGTGGGAACACCCTAAAGTGCACTGGGGGGGCCCGGGGTGGGTCCGGGAGCACCGGAGGGTTTGGGGTTTTGAGGGGCCCCACCCGGGCCGCCCCTTTATCCGCTCAGGGGGTGCAGGTCCACCTTGACCCTCTCGCCAGTGCTGAGCATCCCCACGGTGGGGAAGAGCCCCCCGGGGGGGACCCCGACCTCCCTGCGCCCCACGACCGTCCCGTTCCGCGTGAAGAACACCTGGGGGGCACAACACGGGGGGTCACCCCTCTATGGGGAGCAGGGAGACCCCTGCCCCCCAAAAAACCAGGGGTAAAGGGGGGAGTGAGGCACAGAAAGATGAACCTAAAAGGAGGTGAGGGTGGGATTTTTGAGGGGGCACAAACACATGGGGGGGGGACAGCCATGTCCGAGACGCACGGTGGGGTCACCCCAAAATACGAGGGCAGGGCGGGGAGACCCCAACCTCCAAAGAAATGGGGGAAAGGGGTTGACCCCAGGGTGAGTCAATGTAAAGGGAACCCAGTGGGGGTTGCGGGGGGGATTTTTGGGGTGATGGAGGATCCAGGGGCAGGGCACCAACACGTGTGGTGGTCATAGATAAACCGGGGGTCACCTTAAAATAGGGGGGGCAGGACACCCCCGACCCCCCCAAAATCCGGGTGTTGGAGCCCCCAGACTGTCCCAACGGGGGACAAAGGAGAATTCCGGGGTGAAGGAGGAAGTTTTTTGGGGGTGGGGGGTTTTTTAAGGCACAATTCTTTTTGGCAGGCTGTCCCCACCCTTACCACGACCTTCCTGCCCTCCTGCTCCTGCTCCATGTCCTCCCCGTCCTCCTCTTCCTCCTCCTCCTCCTCCTCCTCCTCCTCCTCCAGGTACATCACGTTGCGCACCTTCACCTTCACCTCGGGGGGTTCCGAGGCGTCATCGCTGTCACCTGGGGGGGGCCAAAGGGTGAGGGACCCCCCCAGAGCCCGCCCAGGCTCTCGGGGACCCCAGCCCCGCGATACCTTCGCTGTCCCGGCCGTAATCCCGAGGGAACATGATCCCACAGCCCATCACGTCGCCTTTGTAGCAGCGGGGGCCAAAGGGATCCCCGACGCCGCTGCCGTGGAACAGCTTTCCGTCGTCTGGGGGGAGACCCCGAATTAGGGGGGACCTCCCAGTTCATGGGGGAACCCCCAGACACCCTCCATGAGGGTGCACCCCAAGAAAAGGGGGAGAAATGGGCAGAGAAAGAGGTTACAGGAGGAGGAGGGGAAGAGGGAAGAAAGGGAAAAGAAGAAGGGGAGAACTGGGGATGGGGGGGGTCACAGAGGGACCCTCGAACTAGAGGGAGACCCCTCCCATGGGGGTGCACCCCAAAATAGAGGGAAATTGGGCTGAGAAAGGAGGAAGGAAGAAGAGGGTGAAGGGGATGAAAGGGAAAATGGGGAGAGGCCATGGGGACCCTCCCGAGGGGCTGGAAGCCACCTGTCAGACCTTTGGGGGGACTCCTAGACCTCCCCATGGGGCTGCACCCCAAAAAAAGGGAGGAAGCTGGGAAAGGAAGAGGAGAAAGAGAATGAAGGACAAAAAGAAGGAGGAAGGGAGAAGGGAACAGGGAGGGCTCATGGGGACCCCCCAAATTAGAGGGGAGCCCCGAGGTCATGGGGGAGACCCCCAGACCCTCCTTATAGGGGTGCAGCCCAAAACGGGGGGGGGAATGGGAAAGGGGTTTTCAGGGGGAGAAAGAGGAGGTCCCACTATTGGGGTCCTGCATTTGGGGGGGTCCCGCCCATTCTGGGGGTCCCCCCCACTTCTGGGGGCTCACCTGCGTGGTAGGCCACCGAGCCCCTGCTCCAGCCGGGGTGACGATTTTTGGGGTAGTCCTGGAGGGTGGGGGCACAGAGGAGTGGGGTGAGGGCAATGTGGGGGACCCAGCCTCCCCAAACCCGTGGACCCAAATTTCCACCCCCCCCCAACCCCTCATTTTTGACACCCCCCCACCTTTCAGCCCAGCCCCGGCCCGGTGGGGAAGTCCAGCCTCCCGCACCCCAAATCTGAGCTCCCTCCCCACCTTCCCTGGCCACTCCCAGCCATGGGGGAGGCTCCAGCCCCCCCTTTCCTCCCTCTGTAACCCCGCACCCCCATTTCTGACCCACATCCCCCCCTTCCCTGCCCCTCCCAGCTCCGCAGCTGCCTCCACCCGCCCCAGCCCCCCCGTACCCCAACCCCGAGCCCCCCGCGCACCCTCCTGGCCACGCCCAGGGCGATGTAGCACTTCTCGCCCGGGTCCAGGATCTCCAGCTCGAAGTAGTGGCTGCGGGGGCTGAGCGGCCGCCGGGCCTGCGCCAGCCCCACGTCCACGATGCTCTTCCCCTTGCCCACGTACTCCAGCACCTGGGGCGCGGGGCGGGCTCAGACGGGGGGAAAGGGCACCCCCAACCCAGACCGGCCCCAGGTCCGTGAAATTCATCCCCTTCCCCGCCTAAGAACAGCACCTGGGGGGACTGAACGGGGTCCCGGGGGGATTTGGGGGATCACGGAGGGTCGGGGAGGCACCGAGAGTCCCGGCGTCCCGACGTCCTTTACCCTGCCCAATATCACGGCCCCCCCCCCTTTCCCCTTCCCCAGGACTGGGGGCTCCTCTTGTCCCATCCCCAAATCTGGGGACCCCTCTGTCCTTACCCAGCCCTTCCCAAACCCCCAGACCCCAACTTTCCTCCCCCCGTAACCTCAAATTTTGACCTCTCAGCCCAGGGAGGGGCTCCAACTTCTTCCAACCCCCCCATACCCTCATTCCGAGCTCCGTCCCCACTTCCCTGGCCCATCCCCAGTCCTGCGGGAGGCTCCAGCCCCCCTTTCCCCCCTCCCAGCCCCCTGCCCCCCCCCAACCCCCCGGGTTCCCGGGTGCTCACGGAGCCGCAGAGCCGCACGTCATGGAGCCGCCCCCACTCCTCCTCCAGGCTGTCCACCAGCATCGCCCCCCCCTCGTCCTCAGGGGGCCCGGGGGGGGGCAGATGCAGCCGAACCTCCTCCCCCAGCGAGTGCAGCCCCACGGCTGGGAAGAGCCCCGGGGGAGACAGGGGCACCCCCAGACCCCCCACCTGCGATTGGGGTACAGGGGAGGTCGTGGCGGTCAGGGGGGAACAGCCCTGGGGGAGATGGGGCACCCCCAGACCCCCCCCCACCTGCGATTGGGGTACAGGGGAGGGGACTGGGGGAGTCAGGGACAGGGGCACCCCCAGACCCCCCATCTGGGATTTAGGGAGACATCGAAGTGGGAAGTGGGGGGGCTCTGGAGGCTTTGGGGTTTCAGGAGATTTGGGGGTCCCCTCATCCTCTGTCCATTCTCTGTGAAGAACAGTTGGGGGAGGGGCAAAAGGACCCCCTGTCTGGGGGGTCCTGGAAGCTTTGGGGGTGCTGGGAGGTTTGGGGGTGCCCCGGTGAGTTTTGAAGGTGGGGGTGCCCTCACCCTCTGGCCGTTCTTGGTGAAGAAAACCTGGGCTGGGGGGGCCCCAAATGAGCCCCTCTCGACACCGCAGCCAATCCGGTCCCCAGAGCTGCACTTGGAGCCGAACTGGCGCCCCTTGGCCCGGCCACTGTAGAGCCTGGGACACACCAAAAATGGGGGGGACCCCGAATACGGGCGGTCAGAACAAGGCGCTGTCAGAAATGGGGGACCCCAAACCTGGAGCAGACCCCAAATATCACGACAGTCCCCGGGCCCCAGTGTTCCCCAACACCTCCCAGTCCCGCTGGCCCCCCCAGCTCTCCCTCATATCCCGACACCCCCAAGATCCCAACCCCTTAATATCCTAACGTTGCCCAATATCCCAACATCCTCCTGCTATCCCGACATCCCCGATACCCCAAAGCCTCTCATCCTTCACCTCGCCGTTCAACATCCCCACATCTCCCAGCATCGTGAAATTCCTCAATATCCCAACACCCGCAGTTATCCCAACACCTCCCCGCTACGGCCACATCCCGCACTATCCCAACAATCCCCGCCCCCGCTATCGCGACACTCACTTTCCATCATCGGCGTGGTAGGCGACAGAGCCGGGCCCCCATCCCGGGGGGTGCTCGAGGCTGTGGCAGTGCGGGACCAGCCCCACGGCGATGGTGCCGCGGACCCCGCTGTCAACGATGGACACCTGCGCACGGGTCGGGGGCTCAGGGCTCCGTCCTCCCCCCGAACCCCCCCGGGCCCCCCGGACCCCCAGACTCACCTCGAAGTAGTTGCTGTCGCGGGTCAGCGGCCGCGGGGCCACGTAACAGCCGACCTCGCCCGAGGGGCCGCGGTAGCTGCGGGGGGCGGGGGGCTGAGACACCTCCGGGGGCGCTGAGACAGCTCCCGACCCCGCTCGGGTACCCCCAGACCCCCCCCCCCGATCTGGGGGTGTTTCCAGACCCCTCCCACCCCCACGGGCACCCCCAGCCCCCTCTCTGTGGGTCCAGCCCCTCCCACCCTCGCGGGTGCCTCCCCCCTCCATGTGCCCCCAGCCCCCTCCCACCCCCGTGGGTCCCCTCACGCGCCCCCCCGGGACCCCCGGGTACCTGAGGGTGTCCCCGTCCACCAGGATGTGCCGGGCGCGTTCCTGGCAGCGCAGGCCCCGATCCCGATCCCGGTCCCGGTCCCGATCACGGTCCCGGTCCCGGTCCCGATCTCGGTCCCGGTCCCGGCCCTCCCGCACCTCCCGGATCTCCCGGATCCGCCGGCGCCAGTTCAGGAACCTGAAGTGCAGGTTCAGGTCATCCATGGCGGGGGGGCTCCTGCGGGGGCGGCAACGGTGGGACCCCCGGAAGGTCCGGAACCCACACACCCGAAAGTGACACCCCAAATCAGACAGGAACCCCCCAAAGCCCGGCATCCCTCAAATCTGACCCCAAACACACGTGTGACACCCCAAAACTGCCCCCCCCAACACACCTAAACCCACAAAACTCCCCCCAAAACACATCCGATCCTCCAAATCATACCTGATTTGAACCTCTCAAACATACCTGGCTCCGCAAAATATACCTGAACCCTCAAAATTAATCCCCAAAACACATCTGATGCTCCAAAATACACCCAAGCCCCCTAAAGACACCTGACTCCCTAAAATACACGTAAACCTCCAAAACACATCTGGCCCTCCAAACACACCTGGACCCCCAAAACACACCTGAACCCAAAAAACCCACCGGAGATCCCTCAAAATCGTCCTCCCAAACACTCACCTGACACCCCAAAACCACATGTGGCACACCCAAATCACACCTGACATCCCAAAAAACGACGTAAGATCGCCCAAAACTGCCCCAAACCCCACACCTGACACACCCAAATCACACCTGACAGCCCAAAACTGACCCCAAATCCCACCCCTGACCCCTCCCCCCCCACACCAAGCTCCCCCCATTGCGGGGGTCCCCCTTCCCCAGCATCCCTGTTCCCAGGACCTCCCGTACCCCCCCATTTGCCCGCACCGCGGTCGAGCCCCCCCCATGGGACCCCTCAGACCTCCCCAGTTCCCCCCAGTTCCCCTCAGGACCCCCGAAATCCTCCCATGTTCACTGTACCAGGGTCTCCCGCTCCCCGGACCCCCCCAGACTCCTCAGGACCCCTCCCAATCTCCCTCGGACGTCTCCAGACCTCCCAATCTTCCCCAGGGCCCCCCCGGCCCCCCAGTGCCCCCTTACCGGGGGTCCCGCCCCCTCCATGGGCCGCGCTCACATCCGGGTCCCGTTCGCTTCCACCTCCCTGCGCCCGCCCACTGTGCCCCGCGGGCCAATCGCCACCCGCTGCTCCGCGACTGACGGCTCCCTCAGCCAATCGGAGACCGTTGCGAACGGGAGGCGGAGCCTACCGGGGAAAGCGGGGCGGGGAGGTCACGGTCACGTGACGCTGCGAGCATGGGGACGCGAGGCCCAAGGGCGCCCCCTGGAGGACGGTGGAAACTGGGGGAATTGGGAGGAACTGGGGGGACTGGGGGAAACTGGGGGGACTGGGGAGAATTGGGGAGGACTGGGGGAAACTGGGGGCACTGGTGAGAATTGGGGGGGACTGGGGAAAACGGGAGAGACTGGAGAGAATTGGGGGGGACTGGGGGGCCGGGAGTTACTGGGAGGACTGGGGGGAATTATGGGGGAAGACAGAGAACTGGGGAGACTGGTGGGAACTGGGAGAACTGGGGGTGGAGGGGCGGATTGGAGGATACTGGAGGCACTGGGGGGGCTCAGCTTGGCGTCAAACCAACACGAGGGATGTGGCTGGACTGGGAGTCCCTGGTTCGAACTGGGGTCGCTCTGGAGGGAGCTCAGCGTCCCCCAGACCCCGGGTGGGGGGAGGGGGAGGACTTCACAAACAGCTCAATTGGGTGGGTTTATTAGAAATTAATTAATTAATTAACACCCCGCCACCCCCCATGACACCAGATGGGGTCACCGGGCGCACCTGGCCTGGTGTCCCCGTGTCCCCTCTGCTGTGCCCTGGGGGAGGTGGCACTGTGGTGACCCAGCACAGCCCCACTGTCACCCGGTGCTGCACTGGTGTCGCTGTCACCTCGTTACGGGGGTGACACCGTGATCTGTCACAGCCCAGTGTGGCCTTGGGGTGTCCCCATGTTGTCACCCAGAGTTCGTTGTGGGGGTGCCACTGGTACCGGGGCCCCATCACAGCTCCATGTCACCATCGGGGTGTCCCAGTGTCACTGTCACCTGAAGTCCATTGTGGGGGTGACACTGAGACCCCCACCACAGTTCAGCGTCCTCCTGAGGTTTCCCAATCACCCCCAGTCCATCGTGGGGTGACACTGTGTGACCCATCACAGCTCGGCATCCCCACGGGGTGTCCCAGTGTCACTGTCACAGCTCAGCATGGGGGTGACACTCTGACCCTGTCACTGCCTGGTGTCCCCATGGGCTCTTCCCGTCTCCCTGTCCCCATTACAGCCCAGTGTCCCTGACCCTGTCACATCCTGGTGTGTCTGCTGAGCTGTCCCAGTGTTCCTGTCCCAGCCAGCTGTTACTGTCCTTGTCCCTGTCAAATCCCAGTGTTGCCATCAAGCTGTCCCTGTGTCCCTGGTGTCCCCATTGAGCTGTCCTGCTGTCCCAGTGCCCTGTCACACCCCGGTGTCCCCATTGAGCTGTCCTGGTGTCCCAGTCCCACCCCAGTGTCCCCATTGAGCTGTCCTGCTGTCCTGGTGTCCCAGTCCCACCCCAGTGCCCCCACCAAGCTGTCCCAGTGTCCATGTCCCTGTCACACCCCAGCGTTCCTGTCACATCCTGGTGTCCCCCTCAAACGGTCCCAGTGTCCCCACCACAGCCAGGTGTCCCTGTTGAGCTGTCCCACTGTCCTGTCCCGGTGTCCTCATCATTCCCCGGTGTCCCCCTCGAGCAGCCCCTCGTCCCCCACCCTCAGCCCCTCGTCCCCACGGGTGGTGCCCAGGACACCCCCAGCTGCCCCCAGCGCCACCAGTGCCGCCAGGGCCGCGGCCCCGAACAGCCGCCGTGTCCCTGCGGGGTCCCCGGGCAGCGCCGGCAGCGCCAGTGCCAGGCCCAGGCCGAGGGGCAGCCGCAGCCACCGCGCTCCTCCCGCCGCGTCCCCACCCCGCTCCAGCCGGCGCCGCAGGAACGCCATGGCCGGGAAGTAAATCCCACAGGAGAGCTGGAGCACGAGCACGGCGAGGAAGTCGCCAGCGGGGTACAGTGGCAGCGCCAGGAGCAGAAGGGCCAGCGCCAGAAGCAGGACAGAGCCGGGCAGGAGCCGCAGCGGCTGCAGCCGGAGCCTCCCACTGACGCCGCGCCGGAACAGCGCCGAGCCCACGGCGCTGGCGGCCGTGAACCCTGAGAAGGCGATTCCCAGCGGGATCCCGTGCGGCTCCAGGACGGGTGTCCAGAGGAAGGCAAAGATGAGGAGGATGCTCTCCACGAGGGCCTGCACCAGCCCCAGGAGCAGTGCCCGGGGGTCGGACACGAGGCCCCGCAGGCCTTCCCCGCAGGCCTTCCCGCAGGGCCGCTTCTTCCCATAGTTCTCATCCCAGTTTTTCCCAGCAAAGATCCCCGAGAGCACCAGGAAGGGCACGGCCACCAGGAATGGGGCCACAGGGCCCAGCACCAGCCCCTCAGCCACCAGCTCGGCCACCAGGCCGGCTGCCACGGCCAGGCCGCTGTTCCAGAGGGCCACGCGGGAGAAGGTGTCGGGAATCCACTCGGCCGGGAAGTCGTGGCGCTCCAGGTGCTCGTGGACGTACCAGGACTCGAAGGCAGAGAAGAGCAGGGAGGTGCCGAGCCCTGCCAGGACCCGACCGGCTGCCAGTGCCAGGAAATCCCGGGAGAGCTGCAGCAGGCAGGACACGGAGCACAGCCCCGAGGACAACACGCAGGACTTTTTCCGGCCGAGCCGATCCACAAAAGCACCGGACACGAGGCCAAAGGCGACGTTGGAGGCGAAGCCACAGGAGTAGAGGGCAGCGATCTGGCTGCGCAGGAAGCCCCGGCTCTGCAGCAGCCGGAAGAGCAGCGGGCCCTGCAGCCAGTCTGCAGCCAGCGCCGGCAGGTATCCCAGCAGGAATTCCCGCTGGAAGCGGCGGAAGGCCGGGTTGGAGGGTGGGGGGCGGCGCGGGGGCGGCTCCAGAGCCAGGCAGGTGAGGAGGAGGAGGGCGAGGGCAGAGCAGGGCAGCAGGAACATGGTGGGGAGGGGGCGCAGGAGGGCCTGGGGAGGGAAAAGAGGGGATCAGCACTGGGAGGAACTGAGAGAGTCCAGAGGGAGCACCCGGGTGCCCCAAACCAAAGGGACCCCCAAACCAAAGGGACTCCCAAACCAAAGGGACTCCCAAACCAAAGGGACCCCCCAGACAGCCCATGGGGTCTATAGGGACCCCCCACCCCAAAGGGACCCATGGGGGGCTATAGGGACCCCCAGCCCCCAAAATATACCATGGGGGTTATAGGGACCCCCAGAGCCACAGACACTCCACATAATCCCCCCACAGCTCCTCCATAGGCCCTACCACCCCTCCCAAGCCCACACAGACCCCACCCAGGCCCCACAGAACCCCCATAGACCCCAAATCCCCATCAGAGTTCCCCCCATCCCACAGACCCCCATATCCTCCAACAGACCCCGCACACGCCCCCAAGATCCTCCGTAGGCCTCACACAGGACCTCCACAGATTCCCCACAGGATCCTCACAGAACTCCCACACCCCCCATGGGACCCTCAGCCCCCCACATCCGCCTCGAGCGCCCCACACACCCTCCACCGCCTCACGGGCCCACAGCCCCCTCTCTACCGCCCATAGCACCCCAGAGTCGCCCCACAGGCCCTCCCAGACACCTCTCGGACCCTCTAAAGCCCCTCCGATCCCTCCCGGCAACCCCCGGACCCCTCAGGGCCCTCCGTACCCCCGACCCCCACCGCCGTCGCAGCTGCCCCAGGGGCCTCCGCGGAGCCACTTCCGCTTCCGGTCCCCCATGGGCGCCGCCATCTTCGGCCCCTGTCACGTGACACGGGGCGTACCACCACAGACCCCCCCATCGGTGTCCACAGGGACCCCCAGAGACGCCGCGGGTCGCTATGGAGACCCCCCCAAAGAGACTCTCCAGACAGCCCACGGGGGATTATGGACATCCCCAAGTACCCCCAGAGACCCCACGGGCGGTTTTCGGCATCCCCACCCCATTGAAATCCCCCGGACACACTCGGGGGGTTATGGGGACCCCCACCCTCAGACACCTTGCGCAGAGACCCTCGAGCAAATCCCCCCCCGGGCACAACCCCCCGGTCAACACCCCCCTGCGGCCCCCCTCAGAGCCCCCCTAGGACCCTCCCCGGCCAATTGCCCCGGAGCCCCCGCCTCCCCCGGGAAGCCCCCGGTCCGTGCCGCTGCAGCTCCTTCGGGGGTCCCCCCGCTTCCCCCTCACTCACCGCCGGCTCCGGGGGTCCCTGGGCCGGGGGCGGAGCGGGCCGGGCCCCCCTCACTTGATACTCAGGCGGGGGCGGGGGGGGGCGCAGCATCGGGAGGGGGGGGGGACGGCACTGGGGGCACCGGGGGGGGTGGCACGGGGGGGGACAGGGGGGGAGGTGGCACTGGGGACAGGCGGGGGGGGCGCAAAAAGGGGAGCAGCAGGGGGGGCGACAGGACGGGGGGTGATACTGGGGGCAGCAGGGAGGGGGGTGGCAGGGAGGGGGGTGGCACTGGGGGCAGCAGGGAGGGGGGTAGCACTGGGGACAGGGGGGTGGGGGGCAGCAGGAGGGGTGGCAGGGTGGGGGGTGGCACTGGGGGCAGCAGGGCGGGGGGTGGCAGGGCGGGGGGTGGCACTGGGGGCAGCAGGAGGGGTGGCAGGGCGGGGGGTGGCACTGGGGGCAGCAGGGCGGGGGGCAGAGGGCGGGGGCGCAGCACGGGGGCAGGTGACAGGAGGGGGGACAGTGCGGGGAGGTTCCCCCGCGCCGGCGGGGCCGGGGTCGCGGCCAGCCCAGCCCCATGGCCGAGCGGCCCCCCTGCGGCCCCTCCCGCCCCCGGGGATTTACCGGGAAAAGCGGCTGAGCGGGGGGAGCGGGGGGGACACGTGGCGGCACCCATGGGTGAGGGACACGGGGACATGGGGACGTGAGGACACGGAGGGAGGCACAGGGGACACGGGGAACATGGGGAACAGGGGGTGTGGGGGGACACGGGGGACATGGGGAGGACCTGGCGGCAGTGGGGAGAGGGGGAATGCGGAGGACACAACGCGGGGGGGGACATGGGAGAGTACAGGGGACGTGGTGGGGCACAGGGGACACGGGAGACATGGAGCAGACACGGAGGAAATTGGAGATGGGGAACATGAGGAACACAGTTGGGGGGTTGCGGGGACACAGGGACATGGCGGGGCACAGGGGACACAGGGGATGCCGGGGACATGGAGTACATGGGGCATATGGGGATGTGCGGGGACATTGGGGACAGGGGACTTGAGGAAACCCAACTGGGGGGACATAGGGGCACACAGGGGACATGGGGGAACACGATTGGGGGCCACGGGATTATGGGGGCACAGGGGACAGGGGGGACAGGGGACACCGAGGGGACACTATTGGGGGGGAGGGGTTGTGGGGACATGGGGCAGCATGAGGGACACGGGGGCCATGGGGGGACACATTCAGGTCACGGGGGACACGAAAGACATGGGGAGACATGATTGGGGTGGAGCCAGGGTTATGGGGACTTGGGAGATATGGGGGGCACGGGGATTACGGGGGACCGCTGGTGAGGGGGACACAGGCTGGGGACACGGGGGGACGTGGTGGGGACACGACTGGGGTCCCAGGGAATTATGGGGACATGGGGGCCGTGGGGGGACACACGGGGGGTCCCAGCGTGGCGGGGCCGGGGCCGCACAAAGGGGACATTGAGCCGCAGTGAGGGAGGGGCGGGGAGAGGAATTTCCACCCAAAACTTTTTCCATGAGCCCATTCTCGCCCCTCCCCCACTGCAGCCCCTCCCCTCCCCATTCCCGGCCCGGGGGAAACTGAAGCACGGGGGGGTTTACACGCGTGTCAGGGCATGGGGACGCGTGTGTGTGTGTGTGTGTGACATGCAGGGCACACCCCGCACACGTCCCCACGCCCAGACACGCGTGTGCACGCTGGAGACTGTGTAAAGGTTCGTGACACGTGCAGTGATACATGACCAGCCTGTGCAGGGGTGTGTGACACGTGCAATGATCCCGTGCAGGGGTGTGTGACACGTGGAATGATCCCATGTACAGGTGTGTGACACGTGCAGTGATCCCATGTACAGGTGTGTGACACGTGCAATGATCCCGTGCACGGGTGTGTGACACGTGCAGTGATCCCGTGTACGGGTGTGTGACATGTGGAATGATCCCATGTACAGGTGTGTGACACGTGCAATGACCCAGTGTGCAGGTGTGTGACACGTGCAGTGATCCCGTGTATGGGTGTGTGACACATAGAATGATCCCGTGTAGAGGTGTGTGACACGTGCAATGATCCCGTGTATGGGTGTGTGACACATAGAATGATCCCGTGTGCAGGTGTGTGACACGTGCAATGATCCCGTGCACGGGTGTGTGACACGTGCAGTGATCCCGTGCACGGGTGTGTGACACGTGCAATGATCCCGTGTATGGGTGTGTGCAGTGATCCCGTTCACAGGTGTGTGACACATAGAATGACCCCGTGTACAGGTGTCTGACACATAGAATGACCCCGTGCACAGGTGTGTGACACGTGCAGTGATCCCGTTCACAGGTGTGTGACACGTGCAGTGATCCCATGTATGGGTGTGTTACTCGTGCAGAGCACCAGGAATGCGGTCGGGCAGGTGGTGCTGGCACAGCCCTCGCACACCTGGAGATGCCCAGGCACACCCAGACACACCTGCACACACTCACACACACCTGTGCACACCTGGATATGCTCACACACACCTGGACACACTTGGGCACAGCTGGACACGCTGACACACACCTGTGCGCAGTGCACACACTGGGAGAAGTGACGAGGGGATTGGAGGGGACTGGGAGGGACTGGGGAAATGACGCGGGGAACTGGGAGAGCTGGCACGACTGGGAGGGATTGAAGGGTGACAAGGGGACTGGGAGGGACTGGGAACGGCTGGGGAGGTGACAGGGGAACTGGAAGAACTGGGAGGACCGGGGAGACGGGTGGTGACATGAGGACTGTGAGGGAATGGAAGTGCCTGGGGTGGAATTCGGAGGGACTGGGAAGGGGGTGACACGGGGACTGGGGGGACTGGGGGGACTGGGAGGGGCCGGGGGCGGAGCCTGGGTGCCCCCTCCCTTCTGGGCTGCGGAGGGGACACAGTCTGATACCGTGTGGCACATGTGGCACAGGTAAATGCGACACCGTGTCCGCGCCCACGGCCCCGCCCACGGCTCCAATCCCCGCCCCCACTCAGCCCCGCCCCCTCGGCCCCGCCCCTCGCTCAGGCCACGCCCCATTCCAATTAAGCTCCGCCATTCCGGCCCCGCCCCCAGGCCCCGCCCCCGCCCCGCCCCCGGCCCGGCCCGGCCGGCACCGAGGCCACGCCCCGTTCCTGTCCAGCCCGTCCCCTCAAGGCCACGCCCCCTTTGGAGCCCCGCCCCTTCCACACGATCCCGCCCCCAGGCCCCGCCCCGTTCACCTCCTCCCGCCCAAGCCCCGCCCCTCGCTCAGGCCCCGCCCCCTCCCCGCGCCCCGCTCAGCCCCAGCGCGCTCTGCCCCGCCCCCAGCCGGGCCCCGCCCCCGCAGGCCCCGCCCCCTCCGCCGCACCCTCCGGGGCCGCTCGGGGCCGATCGCGGCGGGGCCGAGCGGGGCCGAGCGGGGCCCGGGCCCGGCATGTTCGGCTGCGTGGAGGCGGCGGCGGCGGCGGCGGCGGCAGCGGCGGCTCCGCGGCGGCTGCACGACGTGACGAACCGCGGGGGCTGCGCGCTGCGCAGGGTCCCGGTGCCCGCCGGCTGCGGGGGCCCCGCCCGTAGAGGTACCGGGGGGGCCCGGGAGCGAGGGGGGGTGAGGGGGGTGGGGAGCGCCAGAACGCGAGTGGGTGTGGGCATGAGGGGGGCGGGGAAGCGTGTCCAGGTGTGGAGTGAGTGTGCAAATGGGTGCGAGAGCGGCTGCGAATGTGCTCTGGGTGCGTGGGAGTGTTCGTGTCGCGAGTGGGTGCGAGGGGTGCGGGGAAGCCCCTCTGGGTATGCGAGTGAGCGTGAGCGTGCGGTGGTTGTGGCACGCGAGGGTGACCGCGCGTGGGTGTGGGGAGCGTGGGGGGGCGAGACCGTGGGGAGGGGTCTCTGGGAGTGCCCCCGAGTGTGCAAATGAGTGTGAGAGGGAGTGGCGGGGTGCGGTGAGCGGAGGGGGCCGGTGCGGGCGTGGGGGCGGTTCCGTGTCCGCGAGTGGGTGCGTGGGTGTGCCGGGGGCTGGGGTGGGGAGCGTGTCCGAGTGGGTAAACGCGCGTGAAAGGGGGGTGAGGGTGACCCGGGGGGGCCGGGGTGGCCTCGCGGGGGTGACGGGGGGGGGTGGGGGGAGTGACTCGCGTGGGCCAACCTGGGCGTGTGCGGGAATGACGCGGGGGGTGGGCGGGGGGCGTGTGCGCGGTGGGTGCCGAGTGTGTAAGGGAGGGACATCCCCAAATTCTCCCCAGGTGGGACCCGGCCTGAGAGGGCTCGGTTTTGGGGGGGTGCAGGGTCCCAGAGCGGTTTTGCGGGGGGGCGCAGGGACGTGGGGACCGCACTGGGGGAATCCCTTTGGCGGGGGTCGCGGGACCTGGAGCCTTTTTGGGGGAGGTCGCGGCCTCCAGGAGCCCTTTGGGGGGGCACAGGGACATGGACCACACAGGACCCCTCTTGGGGGGGGATCGGGGTCCCTGGACCCTGTTTTGGAGGGGCTCAGGGGCCCCGAACCTTGTTTTTTTTGGAGGGGTCGCAGACCCCTTTGTGGGGGTAGAAAGAGGCACCCGGTTTTGGGGGGCGCACGGAGGGGTGTCCTGGGGGTCCCACAGGAGCCCTCCGCGTGTAGATCTGGGCAGAAACAGGTTGGGACGGGAGGGAATCCCCTCAAATCCCCCTCAATCCCCCCCTTCCCCAGTGCCCGTGCCGCGTTGCCCCCTCCCATGTCCTCCCCCCTCCCAGTTCCCCGGCCCAACTGGTTCCGGTCCGGGCCGCGCCCGCCCCCCCCGCGTCCCCCCCGCGCTGCCAATGTGGCACTTTAACCCCTGCGGGGCCGTCCCAAAACCGCCCGAGCCCCCCTCGGCGCGGAGGCGGCGTGGGGGGGCCCCCCCTTCTCAGCAGGGCGGGGGGGGCGTCCCCCCCCGGGCTTTGGCGGGGGGACCCCCGTGGCCCCCCCAGATTCCCCCCCGGGCGGGGGAGCTTCCCTGCCCCCCGTGTGAGGCCGGAGGGGGCACCGCGCCTTGGAGCGGGGCGTCCCCTGATAAATGGGGGTGCCCACAGCGCCGTGCCCCCCCGGATGTTTTCGGGGTGCTGCTTTTTTGGGGGATGACTGCTTTAATTTGGGGTACCCCCCGTTCAAAAATCACACCTATGGAGAGAACACGCATGGTGGGGGCCCCCACACGTGCCCGCCCCCCGCAATGAACCCCCCAGCCCTCGGCGGGGAGTCCCCAGCATTGATGAGGGGGTCACAGCCAGCCCTCCCCAAACCTGGGGTGAGCGCGGGTGGGTCCCCGTGGAGGGGGGCGGGGTGTGGTCCCCAATTTCGGCCCCGTTTTTAGGGTGGGGGGTCTCCCCCGCGCCCCCGCCTTATTTCGGGGTGCCCGTGGCCCGCGCTGGGCGGGGCCCCCCCCGCTCCCCCTCTGCCCCGCGGTTACAAACGCGCCGCTCGAGGCCGGAATTTCCTCAATTTTAGCAATTTTAGGTTTTTTTTAGCAAAACACACAAAACCCACCCCAAAAAAAATCTGAAACCAGCTGCCCCTCCCCCAGCGCCGCCCAGGCTGCGAGCGGGGGGGCTCCTCCCTCCCCGCAGGTCACCCCCGGCACTGCGCGGGGGGGATTTGGGGGGCTGGGGACCCTCCTTCTCCAGAATTTTGGGGTTTGGGGGAGCTGGGGACACCCCGACCCCAGGTTTTGGGGTTTGGGGGGGGGCCGGGGGGAGGGAGGGGTACACTGATACATCCCCCCCCACGGTGGCACCCCCGGATTCCAGCCACCCACTCCCCAACCCCCGATTCTGGGGCTTTGCAACTCAGGTTTTAGGGCCATGGAGGTGACAGTGAGACCCCCAAAATCACACCCCACCTGTGCCTCAGTTTCCCCCACCCCCCGACATGGGACGAGGCCCCTTTGGAGTGGGGCTGAGAGGGGCTGCCTAACTCCCCCACCTTTCCCCCCCCCAGCCCTGGAGCCCTCCCCTGGGCGGGTTTTGGGGGACACGGGCCCCCCCTCGCCACCGCCCCCCCCCCCGTGTGCACAAGCCTTGCTTCGTGTGCAGCGACCGCAGCTCCGGGTACCACTATGGAGTGAGCTCCTGCGAGGGCTGCAAGGTGCGTGGGGGCAGGGGGACGGCGGGGGGAGCGGGGGGCAGTGGGGACCCAGCACTTGGAGGAGGCCCTGGGGGCTCCCAGGGACACTGGGGACCTGCCCCAAGAAAAGGGGACCCCCGAGGCAGTGGAGACCCACTCGAGGAATGAGTGTGGGAGTGGGAACCCAGCACTGGGCTGCTGTAATGGGGGCGCTTGGGGACCCTGTGGGGTGAGTGGGACTCCCCCTGGGGGATGGGGACCCCTCAGGGACAATGGGAACTCCCCAGGCCCTGTGCCCCACCCTGGTATACTGGGGAGCCTTACTGGGATCCCTGGGGATGTGACGCTAGTGCCCCCAGTTTGGGGGTGCCCTGGCCCCCTCCAACCCCCAGCTTTCCCCCTGCAGGGGTTTTTCCGGCGGAGCATCCAGAAGAACATGGTGTACACGTGTCACCGCGAGCGGAACTGCCAGATCAACAAGGTCACGCGGAACCGGTGCCAGTTCTGCCGCCTCCAGAAGTGCTTCCAGGTCGGAATGTCCAAGGAAGGTAAGAGGGGGTCCGGACAGGGGTCCCCCGAAGTTGGGGACCCCCCCAAAGCTTCACTGAGGGGCCCTGGTGGTGCCCCAGGGGGCCTGGGGATGCTCATGGTGGGGATGTTCCTGTCCCATGGGGGAATTTTTGGGGGAGGTGTGGGGAGGAAACCCCTCTGGGAGGGATCCAGCCAATGCCCCTGGCCCCCAAATTGCACCCCATCCCCCCAGCCGTGCAGAACGACCGGAACAAGAGGAAGAAGGAGGTGAAGGAGGATTTGGGGGGGGATGAGCTGAGCCCCGAGCTGGCCGAGCTGGTGCGGAGGGTCAGCAGAGCCCACCAGGAGACCTTCCCCTCACTGGGCCAGCTGGGCAAGTACACCACGGTGAGCAGGGCTGGGAGTCTGGGGGGACCGAGGGGGAACCCCAACCCTCCCCCCAACCCTTGGACCCAGGGCAGGGTTGCTGCTCCCTCCTGTCCCCCCCCAAACACGAGCACTGGGGGCAGCTGGGGCTGGGGAACGTGTTCAGGGGTAGTGGGGCACCAGCTTTCTGTCCCCAGGGGGTTTTGGGAGTCCCTTTGGTGGGGACCCCAACCCTCAGACCCACAGTTGGGTCCCTGTTCCCTCCTGACCTCCAAAACACAAGCGCTGAGCACTGGAGGTCTGGGGGATGAGTTCAGGGGGAGGGGTGCACTGGGACTGAGCACTGGGGGTTGTGGGGAGGGTTTGGGGGGTTACTCATGGGAGGGACCCCAACTCTTGAGCCAAGAGCGGGGTCTCTGCACCCCCTGACCCCCAAAAACTCAGGTGCTGAGTAAAGGGAGCAGCTGGACTTGGGACTGGGGTTGAGTTCAGGGCTGGGGGTCACTGAGGAGGGGGTCCCAGCAGGTCCTGACCCCCCATAACTGAGCCTGTGTCCCCCATAAATTCAGCAGTGACCACATGGTCAGCTGGAACTGAGGCTGGGGGTTACTGAGATTGGGGTCTCATGGGGTCCCAGTCCACCCTGAGCCCCCACAACGGAGCCCATGCCCCACAGAACTCAAGCGCTGACCACCGGGTGCAGCTGGACCTGGGGCCGTGGGACAGGTTCAGGGTGCTGGGGTTGGGGTCCCAGAGGTTCCAGGGGGTCCTGAACAACCCCCCTAACAGAGCCAGGGCTCCCTCTGTCCCCCAGAACTCGAGCGCTGACCACCGGGTGCAGCTGGACCTGGGGCTGTGGGACAAGTTCAGTGAATTGGCCACCAAGTGCATCATCAAGATCGTGGAGTTTGCGAAGCGGCTGCCGGGGTTCACGGGGCTCAGCATGGCTGACCAGATCACTCTGCTCAAGGCCGCCTGCCTTGACATCCTGGTGAGGGCTGGGCTCCACGGGGCTTGGGGGGGCTCTTCAGGATGTTTGGGGGCTTCTCAGGGAGGTTGGGGGCTCCTTGGAGGGGCTTGGGGTGGCCCACGGTGGTCCTGACCTCACCAGCCCACGGACAGACGTCCTGGAAAGGGGCTGGGAGGTCTCCTGGGAGGGCCTGGGTGGGTTTGGGTGTCCCTTGGTGGGAAATTTTGGGGTCCCTTAGGTGCTTTTGGTGACCTTGGGCGATTTTGGGGTGTCCCTGACCCCAACCCCCAGTGCTGTGTCTGTGCTGTGGTAGAGCCAGGGCAGGACACGACAGTGCTCCAGGGTGGGCAGATCCTGGGCGGATTTTGGGGTCCCTGCCCTGTGGCGCTGTGGATCTGCACCTGCTACCTGCCAGAGCAGGACACAATGATGGGATGAGCTGACCCTGGGTGGGTTTTTAGGGTCCCTGGATGGATTTTTGGGCCCCTCTGTGGATTTTTGGTGTCCCTGTGTGGATTTTGTTGTGCCTGGGTGATTTTAGTGTCCCCGGATGGATTTTTGGTGTCCCTGGATGTATTCTCGTGCCCCTTGGTGATTTTGGAGTCCCTGCCCTGCAGATGCTGCGGATCTGCACCCGCTACACGCCGGAGCAGGACACAATGACGTTCTCAGATGGGCTGACGCTGACCCGGACCCAGATGCACAACGCGGGATTTGGGCCCCTCACCGATCTGGTGTTTGCCTTCGCGGGGCAGCTTCTGCCGCTGCAGCTCGATGACACCGAGACCGGGCTGCTCAGTGCCATCTGCCTCATCTGTGGGGGTGGGGACACGGGGGACATGGGGGGGATGTGGGGGCACGGGGACAGGGGACTGAGTTGTGGCTGCTCAGCTGCGGAGGAGGGGACACGAGGGGACATCGGGGGGGTATGGGGGTCTCTAGGACAGACGATGGGCACGTGGGGCCATGGGGACACAAGGACAGGGGCCATGGGGACGATGTCCCAGTGCCTATCCAGGTGGTCTCTCTCTCTCCCCAGACCGGATGGAGCTGGAGCAACCTCGGCGCGTGGAGCGGCTGCAGGAGCCGCTGCTCGAGGCTCTCCGGGTCTACGCCCGGCGCCGGCGCCCGCGGCAGCCGCAGCGTTTCCCCCGCATGCTGCTCAAAATCACCGACCTGCGCGGCATCAGCACCAAGGGTGAGCGACCCCCGGGTCCCCCCCCAACCGGGGCAATCCTGCCAGGACCCCAGAACCCCCCAAACCCCCCTGGGATCCCCCCAAAACCCCCTAGCTGCAGTGATCTTCCCGAATGCTGCTCAGGCACTGCCCTGCAGCATCACCACCAAAGGGAGCAACCCCAAAGCCTCCCGGTGCCCCTCCAGGACCCCAAATCCCACCAGGACACCCCCAAACCCACCCCCAGCACTGGGGGAGTTGAACGTCCTGGGGGGGTTTCAAGGGGGTTTGAAGCTCGTTCTGGTGGTGTTCAGGGTATCTGGGAAGGTTCAAGGTTTTGAAGGTGTTGAAGCTTTTGGGGGGTTTGGAAAGTTGGTGGCTGTTGAAATTTGGGAGGGTGTTGAAGCTCATTTTTGAGTGGGGTTCAAGGTCTCTGGGGGGGGATTCAATCTCTTGGGGGAGTGTCCAAGTTTTGGAGGGACTGAAGCTCATTTTGGGAGTGTTCAAGGTCTTGGGGGGGGTCCAAGGTTTTGGGGGTTCAAGGTTTTGAGGGGTGTTGAAGGGTGTAATTTTTTGGGAGGGGGTTCTGTCTCTCAGGAGGGGCCTGAGTTCGGGTGGTGTTGACATCTTGGCTCCCCCAGGGGCGGAACGAGCCATCACCCTGCGCACCGAGATCCCGGGGCCGATGCCCCCCCTGATCCGGGAGATGCTGGAGAACCCCGAAATCTTCACCGAGGTGGGGGGGGACGGCCATCCCCCACCCCCAGACCCCCCTGCTGCCCAGGACAGCCCCCCTGGCCCCCCCAAATCCCCATAGCACCCCCCCAGCTTGGGGGGGGGGGGGTCCCCAAAGCCCCTCCCCAATGGGGTGGGGTGTTCAGAGCTGCCTTCCAGGGCCCCCCCCTTTTGTTCTGGGGAGGGGGAGCTCCCCAAAGTGCCCCCCACCCCCCAAATCTGGGGAAGGGGACAGAGACTGACAGAGCAAAGCTATTGCCTTAAGCTGGGGGGGCTGGGGGCACCCCCCCAAACCTCAGCTTCAAGCCAAAGCTCCCTGAGCCCCCGCTGCCACCCCCCTTTGTACTGGGAGGGACTTGAGGGGGGGGAGTTTGGGGGCCCAGACCCCCCCCCCCCCCCCCCCCAAGTTAATGCCTGACACTCCCGGGGTGCCCCTCCCACGGTTTATTTATTGGACACAGCGTGGATTTGGGGGGGAGACACCCCCATTCTCCCCCAGGACATCCTACCCCCCCAATCTGGGGGAACCCCCTTTCTATTTGGGGGGGGGGGGTGCTTGTGGGTTTTGCTTTTTGATGCTGTTGGGGTGGGGAGGGACACCCCAAAATTGCCCTCCCCCGGTACCCCCCCCAAACATTACAGAGACCAAAGACAGGGGACACAAGGTGACCCCCACAACCCCCCCATTTCGGGGTGGGGGCTCAAGCCATAGGGTGACCCCAACATCCTGGGGATCCCCCCCACCCACCTGCCCTCCCAAATCTGTTACCCCCAGCCTGGCTGGATGATGGGGTCTGGCCTTACTGCCCCCCCCCCCCCCCACTGCCCCCCCCGAATTTGGGGCTGCAGAGCCCTCGGGGGGAGCCTGTTACACTACACCGAGGGGTGCCCCGCCCGGGGCTGCACTTTCACCCCTATTTATTCCTCTGCGTTTACATCGGGCCCCCCTCAGACTGGGGGCCCCCCCCGCTGCTGACCCCCGCTAACCCCCCCTTTTTGGGGGCCCCCCTGCCATGTTTACAGCCCACCCGCCCCCTCCCAGGCTGGGGGGAGGACACGGGACTTTTCTATTTTTGCAAAATAAAGTGATGGAAATTTTGGGGGGGGTCGTGAATTTGGGAGAGGAGGGGGTAGAGGGGACTTGGGGAGGAGAAGGGAACCGTGGGACCCCCCCCAAGGTGAGGGGGGCACCCCTGGGGTGAGGGGGGGGGGGCACCTCAGGACCCCCCAACTTAGGGATCCCTCCAGGGATAAGGAGGGTACTTGGGGACCCCCCCCAGCAATAAAGGGGGGGCACCTCTGGGCCACTCCCCAGTTTAAAAGCCCCCCCCTCACTTTGTTTGGCATAAGTGGGTTCTGGGGTCCCCCCTCACTCCCTCAAAGGACCCAAATTTGGGGTTAAAAAAGCAAAAACCCAAATTTTTATTTAAATAAACCCTAAAGGATGGGGGAGGACACACGGGGGGGGGAGGAGGGACACTGGGGGGACACAGTGGAAAGGGGAGACACAAAATTTGGGGACCCTTAGAAAAAACTACAGTTTAAAAGTGACCCCCCCCCGCCCCCCCCAGGGCTGCACCCACCGCCCCCCCCCCCCCCATAGCAAAATAACTGTATTAAACCCTAAATCCCAACAAAACACCCCAAAAATGCATCTGGGGGAGGAAGGTGAGGAGGCTGGACCCCCCCCCCCCCCAACGGCTTGGGGGGCCCTGGAGTGCCCCAACCGCCCCCCCAGAACCCCCCAACCCCCCCAGCACCCCCAACCCCTGCCAGAGCCCCCAAACTGCCCCCCTGGGCCCCACAAATTTGGGGGAATGGGCTCAGCAGAGCCAAAGTCCTTCCTGAAGTGTCATTGGAGGAGGTCCCCAAAATTTGGGCCCCTCCCCAAAACTCCTGCAGGCCCAGAAAGGGGGTTCAGGGCACAAAAATGGGGGGGGGGAAGGGGATGCAAATTCATCTTTCTTGCCCCTTGGAGCAGTCTGTGATGGGGGACAGGGACACCCTCAAAATGGGGGGGAGGAAGAGCAGGGCCCCGCTCAGAGTTTTTGGGGATGTGTGGCTGCTCCTGCCCCCCCCTTGCCCCAGATCCAGGGGTTTTCCTTTCCCTTGGAACAGGATTTTCCAGGAAACTGGGGGACCCCTTGTCCCACCCCTCCCCCCCCAGGGTGCAGACCTCCCGGCATGGGGGGGCAGAGGCAGCACCCCAAAACCACGCAGAAATAGGAGAAACACCCCAAAACCTGAAGGAGTTCCAGAGGAAATGGAAGTGCTGCTGAGTGTCCTGCAGGATGTACCGCTCAAGTGGGGGCCCCCATATTCCTTTTTTTTCCCTATTTTCCAAAAAAACTGGGGGGTGCACCCCCCAAGCTGAAGCACCCTCCAAAAGCTTCAGGTTTTTCTCCTTTTCCCAAAGAAGAGAGGGATTGATGCTGCTGTTCCCAGCGGGACCCTCCTACCTGTGCACAGATATCCCAGATCCGCCGGGATTTCGGGCAGTTTGGGGGTTCCCAGTCTTTCCTAAGAGGGGGGAGGGGTGGATTCAGGGGTATAACGATGGTGGGGGCATCACTTGAAGATTCCAGGAGGATTTTTGGGATTGTTATCCAAGTTTTTAGGCTGGAGGGCAGGAACAATCCAAGTTTTTTCACACTGGCAGCGCTCGGGCTCTTCCCCATCCTTAGAGGGGGTGAGAAATCCAGGTGAGGCAGAGCATGGTGATGTGGGGGGTGCGGGAGGAAACACCCCCCTCCCGCACCCCCTGAACTTCCCGGCATTCCCAGATTTTCACAGCAGGAGCTGGGAGTCGGGAGGGGTCTTGGTCTGGCAGCCTTGGCACATGCGCTTGTGTCGGAGCAGCCGGTCCGTGCGGGAGAAGCTCTGTGGGGACAGGGGGTCGGTTCAGGGGCGGGGGCGGCGCTCTGAGTTCCAGGGCTGCCCCGCAGCGCATTCCCAAGGGATTCTCTGGGAATACCTGCATGCAGCGCTCGCACTGGTAGGGCTTCTCCCCGCTGTGCACCCGCTTGTGCCGCTCCAGGTGGTACTTCTGGATGAAGCGCATGTCGCACATGTCGCACTCGAAGGGCTTCTCCCCTGCAATTCCGGGTGTGGATGAGCGTGGGGGGTGCTCGTTAACGATTGGGGCCGCTCATTAATGAGGGCTGCTTACCGGTGTGGATGAGGATGTGCCGTTTGAGGTGGTAGCTGCTCCGGAAGGCGCCGAAGCAGTGGTCGCAGATGAAGTTCTTGAGCTGGAAGGAGCCGTTTTGCTCGATCACCACCATCTGAAACGGGGGGGATTTGGGGGTTCAGAGCCGGGGGGACCCCCAGCAGCCCCCCCAAATCCCCCCCCCCGGCCGTCCTGCGCCTGCCGGAGTTTGGGAGATTGTCTTCCTCCTCCTCCTCCTCGTGCGGCGCGGCGGCAAACCTGGGATCCTCGGCGGGAGGAGCTCGGGGGTCCCTCGGCGCCGGGAACCCGCTTGCGGCGCTGCCGGGGGGGCGAGGGGGTGTCAGTGGCCCCCGTGATGGCCCCCGACCCCCCCTCCCAGGCCCCAAAATCGGGGGGGGACCCCCCGCTGAGGGAGGGGACCTGCCTTTTTCATGGATTTCTTGGGGTTGGAGGCCTCAGGAGCATCGTCCTCCTTGCGGGCGCGGGGCTTGTCGGGGTCCTGGCGGAGGGACTGGGGGAGGCAGGAATTGGGGTGGGGTTTGGAAAGGGGGGAGTGGGAACAGAGGATGGGGGGGGGTAGGAATTGAGAGGGCATTTGGGAAGGGGACGTTGGGGGAGCAGGAATTGGGAGGGGTTGGGAAGGGGGCAGGAATTGGGCAGGGGGAATTGGGGGACCAGGAATTGGTGGGGAGGGGTTTGGGAAGGGGTGATTGAGGGGCAAGAATTGGGATGGGGGGACAGGGGTGCAGGGATTGGGGGGGTTGGGAAGGGAAAAGGAATTGGGGGGGGGCATTTGGGAAGGGGAGATTGGGGGACCAGGAATTGGGTGGGAAAGGGGCAGGAGTTGGGGGGGTTGGGAAGGGGGGATGGGGGAGGGTAAGCAGGGGCAGGAAATTGGGGAGGGAGGGTTAAGGATGAACAGGGAATGGAGAGGTTGGGGGATAACGGAATTGAAGGGGAAACAATGGAATTAGAACAGGAAAATCTGAGGCAGGAAAAGACCAAATAAAGGAGGAAAAATCCAAATGAAGGAGGAAAAGCCCAATAACAGAAAGGAAAGGGCAAGTGAAGGAAGGAAAATCAAGTAAGAGCCAGAAATGGGAAATGAAAGGATGAAAAACTCAAAGGAGGAAAAGGTCAAACGAAAAGTGGGAAAATCAAACTGAAGCAGGAAAACTAGAGGTGAAAAAAGGCAAATTAAAGCAGGAAAAAGCCAAATTAGAAGTGGAAAAGGTCAAATAAAATATAGAAATGGATGAATAAAAGGAAAAAAACTCCAAGTTGAGGAGGAAGAGGCAAATTAAAGGTGGAAAATGCCAAATTTGAGGCAGAACAGCCCAAATTAAAGCACGAAAAAACCAACTTAAAAGACAGAAAATGCAAATTAAAGGTGGAAAATTCCAAATTAAAGCAGGAAACCCCCAAATTAAAGGTCGGAAACGCCAAGCTAAAGGCACAAACCCCCAAATGAAAGGGTGAACCCCCCAGTTCAAGGTGGGATCCCCCAGTGGAAGGTGCCAGACCCCAGCTCCGTACCAGGAGGTCGGGGCTGGAGCCCCGTTCCCGGCTCCCGTCCTGTTTCCCGCCGGATTTGGGCATCATCTTCTTGCTGGCGACGGTGGGGACGAGGCAGACGCCCGAGAGCCCCTCGCAGGCCAGGAGACTCGCCTGGAACAGGGACCCCCGGCATCAGCCCCCTTCTTTTGGGCCCTGACAGGGGTTTGTGGATTTTCTGGGGAAATTTTGGGATGATCGGGAGGGAAGTTTGGGATAATCCTGGGGAAACTTTGGGATGCTGCCAGAATAACTCTGGGAAGACCCTGAAGTGGAAGGGAGGGGGCTGAAGCCTCTGCTTCCAGCCCCGTGAGGATTTAAGGTCAAATGATGAAATTCAAGGGGATCGTGCAGCGGATTCGGGATGGTCCTGGGGAAAAGGGGGCTGAACCCAGGGCAAAATGGGAACACCCCAAAACTGGGAATGGAGGAGGCTGAGTCCCCTTTTTTGAGGCCTGTCAGGACCTAAGGGTTAATGGGAAATTAGGGGATAATCCCAGGAAAACGGTGGGGAATTATGGGGAAAATCTGGGATAATTACAGAGTAACTCTGGGAAGAGCCCCAAAGAAGGAGGGTTTGGGGGGGCTGAACCCCTTATTTGGAGCCTGACGGGACCTAAAGGCTGATGGGAAATTTGGGGAATCCTGGAGAAAACTGGGATAAGCACAGGGAAAATTTAGGATAAACCTGAGAAAAGCTTGGGAAAATAGCAGGGAAAACTGGGATAATCCTGGGGTAACTCTGGGAAGGACCCCAGGTGTGTTTGGGGTCTGAACCCCCTCCTTCCAGCCCAGTGAGGATCTAATGGGTAATAGGAAATTTCAAGATAATTCAGGGGAAAATTTGGGTTTATCCCAGGGAAAACTTGGACAATTCCAGGGGAAACTGGGAGAATTCAGGAATAACTCTGGAAAAACCCCCGAAGTGGGGAGGGGAAGGTGGGGGGAGGCAAAGACATCCCAAACTGCCTCCTGAACTGCCTTTATTGGGGCCCTAAAGGCTAACAGGAAAATCTGGGAAATCCTGGGGAAAACTGGGATAATCCTGGGAAAAAATTGGGATAATACTGTAGAAATTTTGGGATAATCCTGGGAAGAACCCCAAGTGTGGAAGGGGAGCTGGAACCTCCTTTCTTGAGGCCTGACAGGCCCTCAGGGCTAAGGGGAAAATTCAGGATATTTCTGGGGAAAATCAGGATAGTTTTGGGGAAACCAGGGATAATCTTGGGATATCTCCCTGGAGCAGGGAGGGGGGATGGGGAGGCACCCCCCACCCTGGCGCAGGGTGAGGGAAGCTCCAGCTTCAGCTCTCTCCCCTCTATTTTCCCTTTTCCCATTTCTTTGGGGCTGCTGTTCCCCCAAGTTCCTGGGCCTGGGGGTATCAGGATGCAGGGGGTGGGGGCTCATTACCTGAGCCATGCTGTGGGAGCCTTTGGCCTTACTTCTCGCCCAGGTAAAGCTCGTTTGGGGTAAGAAAAGGTGGGATCAGTAAATTTTTATGGATTTTTGGGCGGGCTCCAGTACCCGCCACGGCGCCGCCATTCCTTCTCCTCCTCCTCCTTCTCCTCCTCCTCCTCTTCCTCCTCCCGGGGGGGCCACTGGGGCAGGAAGGGGGGGGACACAGGGCCGGGCCCCCCCCCAAAGCCGGGACCCCCCGAGCTGGGCGGGCGCTGGAGCTGCAGGGACGGAGCTGAACCCGGGGGGCTCCGCCTGGGGGGAAACAGCGGGAAAGGGGGGTCAAAGGGGGGGCACAGGGGGGGCACAGGGGGGGCAAAGGGGGGCCAAAGGGGGGGGCAAAGGGGGGGCACAGGGGGGTGAAAGGGGGGACAAAGGGGGGGGCAAAGGGGGTCACAGGGAAGGACCTCGGGGCGGGGGGGTCCCAGGACAGGATGACACCGGGGGGAGCTCCCGGGACAGGGGCTGGGGGGGGTGCCGGGGTGGGCGACCCTGGGGGGAGTCCCAGGGCAGGGGGAGGCGGCGGGGGGGCTCTGGGGATCCCGGGGGGGGACACAGGGGGATCCCGGGGGGGCTCTGGGGATCCCGGGGGGGGACACAGGGGGATCCCGGGGGGAGATACAGGGGGATCCCGGGGGGGGACACAGGGGGATCCCGGGGGGGTGACACAGGGGGATCCCGGGGGGAGATACAGGGGGATCCCGGGGGGGGCTCTGGGATCCCGGGGGGGAGATACAGGGGGATCCCGGGGGGGAGATACAGGGGGATCCCGGGGGGGTGACACAGGGGGATCCCGGGGGGAGATACAGGGGGATCCCGGGGGGAGATACAGGGGGATCCCGGGGGGGCTCTGGGGATCCCGGGGGGGGACACAGGGGGATCCCGGGGGGGTGACACAGGGGGATCCCGGGGGGGAGATACAGGGGGATCCCGGGGGGAGCTCTGGGATCCCGGGAGTCCGTAACCTGCGGGGGGGGGGGGGGCGGCTCTGGGGGGCCACCACGGGGAGGGGTCTCGGGGAGGGGGTCACACCCGGGGTGACCGGGGAAGGGGAGGGCACGGGGCGAGCGGGTCACAGCGGGGGGACGCCAGGGAGGAGTTACCGGGGGGGTCCCAGCGGCGCTGTCCCGGGGAGGGGTCACAACCGGGGGAAGGCCCGGGGAGGGTCACGCCGGGAGGGGCCACACCGGGGATCGGGGCCGCCCCTCTCGTTAGGAACCTCCCCCCAATCCCTCCCCATCTCCCTCCCACCCCCAGCCCGTTCCTCTCCCCCCATCCCCGATGGGAACGGCGCCCGGGTACCGGGCAGGGCCTTGGTGGCCCCGAGGGTGCCGGAGGGTCCAGCGGGGGGGTCGGGGGGGGTCGGTCCGTACCTGCCGCGGCCCCTCCGCGCTCCGACCGCCCGAGCCCGGCCCCGCCGCCCCCCCGCCGCCGCCACCCGGAACCGGAAGCCCCCGCCCCCGCCGCCGCTTCCGGGGGCGCCGCGCGCTGGGCGCAAGGAACGGCGCCTCGCGCATGCGCAGAGGGGGAGGTGAGGCCGCGCCGCCATCGGGGCTGAGGGCGTTGCCACGGCAACGGCGCGGCCTGGAGCCCCCCGAGAGCCTCCGGCGTCCCTGATCCGTGCCCACGAGAGCCACCCACCCCCTCGATCCCCCCGGCTCACCGAGACCGGCACCGACTGCGGCCCGACCCCCCCCCCCCGGCCCCCCCGGGAGCGGGACCGACGCCCTCCCACCCCACAGTCCTCCCCCGACGCCCCCCCCGCTGCCCCCACTCACGACCCTGCCCCCACTCACGACCCCCCCACTACAACCCGCCTTTGGCCCCCCCGTCGCTCTGGCCCCTCCCTTCGCGGTCCCCCCCGTGACCCCTTTTGGGGGATAGTGCCCCCCTTTCCTCTGCCCCCCTTTATTGCCCCACCCCCACCCCAGGTACTCGCCCCCTCCGTGGCGTCCGGGAATCGAGGGGGAATCCTGGAAATGGGGCACTGGGACTGGGGGGGGATCCTGGAAATGGGGCACTGGGACTAGGGGGGGACACTGGGAATGAAGCGCACTGGGACTGGTGTGGGGACGCTGGGGATGGGGGGGGACACCAAACACTGGTGGGGGGACACACGGAACGATGGGGGGACACGAGGGATGGATGGGGGGGTACATTAGTGATGGGGGGACCACACTGGGGGCAGGGGGGACAATGGAAATAGGTTTGGGAACACACTGGGAATGGGTTGGGGGGACATATGGGGGTCACCACTCTTCCCTTTTCTCACGGATCTGGGGACACAGTCCTGACCCTGCCCCCTTTGCCCAGAACCCTCCGGGGCCCCTTCCTGAGTCCGGGACTTTGCTCCTTGCCCCTTGGTGACGTGACCAGAGGAAAATTCCGTCCTGGGAAGGGGAGAGAGAGGAGCCGGGAGAGCCTGACCCCGGGAGAGCCTGATCTGGGAGAGCCTGATCCCAGGAAGAGCTTGTCTGGCATCATCTGGTCCCAGGACCACCTCATCCCAGAAGAACCTGGTCCTGAGAGCACCTGATCCTGGAAAATTCCAGCTGGCAGAGGTGAGAGAATCTGGGAGCACCTGAGCCCAGAGAGCCTGATCCCCAGAGAAGCTCATCCTGGGAACACCTGATTTTGCCATCATCTTGTCCCAGAAGCCCCAGAAGAACATGATTCTGGAATCACCTTATCCCAGGAGAATTTCATCCTGGGAGCACCTTATCCCAGGAGAATTTCATCCTGGGAGCACCTTATCCCAGGAAATCCTTATCCCACAGTCACCTCGTTCTGGGAGCACCTTACCCCAGGAGAACCTTGCCCCGGGATCACTTCATCCCAGGATTATCTCCTTCTTCCAGGAGAATCTCATCCTGGGATCCCGCATCCCATCACCCTCTGCCAGTCCCAGGCCTAGGGTCCTTCCCAGCGCATTTCAGGGTCTCCCCGTATTCTCCTGCCATGGCTGAGCCCTCTGGGATTGGGGACAGCATCCCATTGGACGACCCCGGCCTGGACAACACAGCTGGGGAGGAATTCCTGCAGGAGGTGTTCCAGATCCTGCTGGAGGAGGGTGTGCGGAAGAGCACGGACGTGACACAGAAGGTTGGGACACCAGAGCACCGGGGAGGGCGGGGGTTCCCAATCCCACCCCACCCCACTCCCATTTCCAGTCCCAATCCCCATTCTCAGTCCCAGTCCCGTTCCTGTCCCCACATGTGTGTGACTGGAAGGAGCCCCCTCGGAGGGGGTGGGGTCCCCAGTCCCTCCCTGTTGCCTGTCCCAGTCCCAATCCCATTCTCGTTCCCAGTCATTCCCAGGTGTGTAACCGGAAGCAGACATGGAAATGGGTGGGGGTCACAATGCTGCTCCTTTCCCAGTCCCAGTCCCAGTCCCAGTCCCAATCCTGTTCCCAATACAAGTCCCACTTCCAGTCCTGTTCCAATAGTCAGTCCCATTCCCAGTTCCAGTGCTATTCCCAGTCCCATTCCCAGTCCCATTCCCAGTCCCAGTTCCAGTGCTATTCCCAGTCCCATTCCCAGTCTTATACTTGGAACAGGATTGGGAGTGGGACTGTGATTGGGAGTGAGAATAAATCCCAGCTGCAGTCCCATTTTCATTTCCATTCTCATTCCCAGTCTTGTTTCCATTTCCAGTCCCATTTTCAATCGCACTTCCAGCCCCATTCTCATTCCCATTTCCCATTCTGTTGGCAGTCCCAGTTCCATTCCCATTCTGGTTCCCAGTTCCAGTCCCAGTCCAATTCCCAATCTTGTTTCCATTCCCAGTCCCATTCTCAACCCCATTCCCATTCCCACTGCGGTTTCCAGTCCCGTTCCCAGTCTCTCCCAGTCATTCCCAGAGCATTCCCAGGTGTGTGACTGGAAGGAGCCGCTGGAGCTGCGGGAGCTGCTGGATCTGGAGCTGCGGAGCGACGGGGAGGGGCGGGAGCGGCTCCTGCAGCGCTGCCGGGACGTGCTGCGCCTCAGCGTCCGCACCGGTGCGCTCCCAGTACTCACCAGCGCCCGCCCTACACGGGAGGGAGTACAGCCCCGGGGCAGGCCCAGCGCCTCCCAGTTTAGCCCTGCACAAGCTCCCAGTTTGGCACGGCACCTCCCACTTCAGCCCCCGTGGTTCCCAGTGTGGCCCCTGGTGCCTCCCAGTGTCAAACACTGTGGCCCCTGCCACGTCCCCCTCCATGTCCCCCCCGAGATTCCTTTGTCTCCCTTGACACCCCTGTGTCCCCCCATTTCCCCCCCACATCCGCTCCCTGACCCCCCCTGTCCCCCCAACTCCCCCATGTCCCCCCATGTCCCTTCTGTTCCCTCCCTACCCACCCCCGATCCTCTCATGTCCCTCCATGTCCTCCCTGGCCCCCCAATGTTCCCATTTCCTCCCATCCCCCCATTCTGCCCTCCATGTCCACCCCATCTCCCCAAATTTCCTTATGACCCCCCCCCCATGTCCCCTCTGAACCCCCCAGGTCCTTCCCTTACCTTCCCGTGTCCCACCTCCCATGTGCCATCCCCAAGCCTCTCATGTTCCCCCCATTTTCCCCTATTCCCTCCCATATCCCCTTGAGTCCCCCCATGTCCTCCTCTGACCACCCCACGTCCCTCCCGTGTCCCCCCAGGTCACCCCCGCTTCTTCAACCAGCTTTTCTCGGGGCTGGACCACCACGCCCTGGCAGGGCGGTTCCTCACCGAGACCCTCAACACAAGCCCGTGAGCCCCCAGCACCCCCAAATGGGGGCAGGGGGGTGGGGGGACCCCCCAAAAACCTGCTGTGGCTCCTCCTCCCCCCCAGATCCACCTGCGAGGAGCCCCTGGTGCTGATGGAGTGGGAGGTGCTGGGGCAAGGATTTTGGGCTGCTGAGGTTTGGTGGGAGGGTTTTGGGGGTGTTGAGGAGCCCAAAGGAGAGAGGACCCTCCAAAAACCTGCCCTGACTCCCCCAGTCCAGCCCCCAGTGCTGGTGCTGATGGAGGACGGGGTGCTGGGTGCGAGGGTTTGGGGTTGCTGAGGCTCCAGGGGAAGGTTTTGGGATTCTGAGGTTTCAAGGGGAGGGGGACCCTCCGGCTCCCACTGAGCCCTTCCAGATACACGTACGAGGTGGCTCCCGTGCTGGTGCTGATGGAGGAGCAGGTCCTGGCCAAGCTTCGGGAGCTCGTGGGATGGAGCAGCGGTGATGGGATCTTCGCTCCCGGTATCCTGGCCCCTTCCTGGGGATTATCCCTGTCCACCCCGTCCCCCTGGCAGCCTGGCCATGATGCCCTGGGGGTGACACAGAGGTCCCTGTCCCCCGCTTTGGGCAGGGGGCTCTATGTCCAACATGCTGGCCATGAACGTGGCGCGATTCCGGCGCTTCCCGGAGAGCCGGAGCAGAGGGAACTGGGACCTGCCTCGCCTGGCCCTGTTTGCATCCCAGGAGGTGGGAGCGGGGGGCTTGAGGTCACCCCAAAACCTGATCCTCAGGGTCATCCCAATTTGGATCCATGAGGTCGTTCCAAACCTTATCCCTGGAGTGACTCCAAATTCAGGTGCCTGGTGTCACACCAAACCTGATCCCTGGGGTCACCCCAAATCTGATCCCTGGGATCCCCACAAAACCTGATCCACGGGGTCACCTAAGGTCATCCCAAAACCTGATCCTGGTGTCACTCCAAAGCTGATCCTGGAGGTTGCCCTAAACCTGATCCATGGGGTCACCCCAAAACGTGGTCACTGAGGTCACCCCAAAACCTGGCCAATGGGATCACCCCAAATCTGGTCCCTGGGATCACCCCAAGTCTGGTCCCTGAGGTTACCCAAAATCTGTTTCCTGGGGTCCCCCAATCCTGGTCCTGTTTTCCTGCCCAGAGTCATTATTCCATCCAAAAAGGAGCTGCTTTCCTGGGAATTGGCATGGACAACGTTCACCTGGTGCGGACAGACGAGAGGTGGGTGCTGGGGGGTCCCGGGGGGCCCCAGGTCGGGGGGTCGCTCTGTGTCCCCATCCCTGTCCCTTCCTCTCAGGGGGAAGATGATCCCGGAAGAGCTGGAGAAGGAGATCCAGAGGGTGAAAGCTGAGGTGGGGGGAGGCTGCACTCCCCGTGTCCCCAGAGCTCCCCAAACTCCCCAATGCCTCCCCAGTATCCCCAGTGGCCTTCCCAGTGTTTCCAAAGCTCCTCCAAAGTCCGCGTGTCCCCCTCTGAGTCCCCAAAGCCTCCCCAGTGTTCCCAAAGCCCTTCCCATGTTCCCAAAACCCGCGTGTCCCCCTCTGAGTCCCCAAAGCCTCCCCAGTGTCCCCAAAGCCCTTCCCATGTTCCCAAAACCCCCATGTCCCCCCATGTCCCCAGTGTCTCCCCAAATAGCCCAATCCCCCCAGTGTCCCCCCAAAAAACTCCAACCTCCTCCAGTGCCCCCCCAATATCCCTTCAATGTCCCTCCAATGCACCCAATGTCCCCTGTCTTCCCCAGGCCTCCTGTCCCCCCTCAAAGTCCCCTGTCTACCCCAAAGTCCTCTGAACCCTGTTTCCTGCATCCCCAATGTCCCCCTGTATCCTCCACCCCCCCAACCTACCTCCTGAGCCTCCTCAAAGTCCCCTCAAATGCCCCCCAGGGCTCGGAACCCCTTCTTCGTCTGTGCCACCGTCCTGGCCACGTTTGACCCCCTGTGCCCCCCTGTCCCCTATCTCCCAAATCCCCCCCAAGCCTTCCTAGATCCCCCTAAAACCTCCAGATATCCTCCAAATCCCCCAAAAAGCTTGCCCAAATGCTCCCCCAGGACTTGGAGCCCCTTCTTTGTCTGTGCCACCATTCTGGGCACTTTTGACCCTCTGTGTCCCCCTGTCCCGTATCCCCCAAATCCCCCTCAAGCCTCTCCAGGTCCCCCCCAAGCCCCCTCAGGCCCTCTGCAAATCCCACTCAAACCCCCACAGATTCCCCCCCAACCCCTCTCAAAGCTCCCCCAAATGCCCCGCCCAGGGCACGGAGCCCCTTCTTTGTCTGTGCCCCCATCCTGGCCACCTTCAACTCCCTGTGGGCCCCCTGCCCTCTACCCCCTTCCATGCCCCCTGCACCCCCAACCCCTTCCAGACCCCTCCCTAATGCCCCCAGGGCTCAGAGCCCCTCTTCGTGTGTGCCACAAGTGGCACCACCGTCCTGGGTGCCTTCGACCCGCTGGATGCCATCGCTGACGTCTGTGCCCGCCATGGGCTGTGGCTGCATGTGGACGTGAGTTTGGGGGGTCCCCGGTTTTGGGGGGCCCGGGGGTCCCCCGCGGGTGCTGATCCCCCTTTCCCCGCAGGCAGCCTGGGGGGGCAGCGCCCTCCTCTCCCCCCAGCTCCGTCACCTCCTTGCTGGCATCCACAGGTGTGTCCCTCCCCCTGCCCCCAGCAGACTCCCACCCCTCCCCCTCCACGTTTTTGGGGTTCCCCTTTTCCCCACAGGGCCCCTCAAATCCCGCTGTTCCCCCTGCCAGAGCCGACTCGGTGACCTGGAACCCCCACAAGCTGTTGATGGTGGGGTTGCAGTGCTCGGCGTTCCTGCTCCGTGACAGCTCCGTAGGTGCCCCCCATCCTGAATTCCTGCCCCTGGGATGCCTCCCCGGGCCCCCTCATTAATTTTGGGGTGCTCCCCGCTCCTCCCAGGGGCTTCTGCAGCGCTGCCACGGTGTGGGGGCCTCGTACCTGTTCCAGCGGGACAAGTTCTACGACGTGTCCCTGGACACAGGGGACAAGAGCCCCCAGTGCGGCCGCCGCGCCGATGGCCTCAAGCTCTGGATCCTCTGGAAAGCTGTGGGGTCCCGGGGGCTGGGACGGCGTGTGGAGCGGGCGTTCGCTGCCACTCGGTGAGCCCCGGGATCAGGGGGACCCCCCACCCTCCCAAACTGGGCTTCACACCTTTGTTCCCCGCCAGGTATCTGCTGGAGCAGGTGAAGAGGAGGGAGGGATTCCAGCTGGTGATGGAGGTAGGGATGATGCTGGAATGTGGGATGGGGGAACGTGGACACTTAAAAATCCTGGAGGCTGGAATGGCACAGGTTTAAATCATTCTGGAGGTTTAACTTCCGGGGGATTAATCCCAAAGATTTGAATCCCCGAATTTAAATTCCAGAGTTTTCAATCCCAGAGGCTGAAATCTCAGAGGTTTAAATTGTCCCAGAAGTTTAAATCTTGGAGGTTTAAAACCTTGAGGACTAATCCCAGAGGTTTAAATCCCAGAGATTGAAATCCTGGAGAGTGGAATTCCAGAGGTTTAAATCATCCCAGGGGTTGAAATCCTAGAGGTTTAAATCCTGGAGGTTTAAATCATTCTCCAGACGTTTGAATCCCTGTGGATTAATCCCAGAGGTTGAAACCCTGGAGATTTAAATCCTGGAATTTAATTCCCAGATATTTAAATAATCCTGGAGTTTCAAATCATCCTGGAAGTTTCTATTTTGGAGGTTGAAATCCTGGAGGATTAAATCCTGCAGGTTCCAATCCCAGACAATTAAATACACAAGACCGAATTCCTGGTGGTCTGAATCCCTGTCAGATTCTGGGAATTGGGTGAATGGCCATGATCTCCTTCTTCCTGGCCATGATCTTCCTCTTCCCGCAGCCGGAATTCCTCAACCTCTGCTTCTGGTTCATCCCGCCCAGCCTGCGGGGCCAGGAGAGCTCCCCGGAATTCTGGGACAAACTGGGAAAGGTGAGCCCAGAATTCCAAATTCTCCCCCCCCCTCCCCCCCCCCCCAAAGAGCCCCCAAATCTCAAATAAATCACCTGAAAATAAAAACAAAATCCTCCCAAAATGGTGTTTCCCCCCAGGTGGCCCCAGCCATTAAGGAAAAGATGATCCGGAGGGGCTCCATGATGGTGGGATACCAACCCCAAGGATCCCGGGTCAACTTCTTCCGGCAGATTGTCACCAATCCTGCTGTCACCCGCCAGGACCTGGACTTCTTCCTGGATGAGATCCAGGAACTGGGATGGGATCTGTGAGCACTCCCAAAAACCCCTGTGAAAGACCCCGAAACCTGCACCTGAGGAAGAGGAGCAGAGTCTTGATTTCCTCCCCACATCCCAAAATTCCACACTTAGGGAATAAAACAGCATTTAATGGCCCTGATCTGATAATAACTTGATATAATCCCACCCCCCAAAATGGGGTTTAGGGGTGTAGGGGGTCCCTCAATTCCCCTGGGACCTCCAGAGGAGGTTGTGGATTCTGGGATCAGGATGTAGTGGCCTTGTGACTCTCCTGACATTCCCATCACTTCTCGAAGCTCCAGAGGTCGGAATTCGGATGGAAGGGGATTTGTGAGCACCCGAAAAACTCTAGGGAGGGTACCCCAAAACCTGCCCCTCCCCATCCCTGAGGAAGTGGAGCAGAGCCTAGGCTTCCTTCTGGAATCTTTGAATCAGGAATAAAGATGGGAATTCTCAGCACTTGATCCCAAAATTCCACACTCATGGAATGAAAACAGCATTTAATGGTCCCGATTTCGTATTAATTTGATATCGCATCCCCCTTTCCCCCTGAAATGGGGTTTGGGGGTCCCTCAATCCCCCTGGAGGCTCTGGAGGAAGTCGAGGATTCCAGGGTCGAGCCGGGCGGGCTCGAGGCAGGATCGGAGCTTGGACGCTGTGGCCTCGTGTCGCTCCCGCCGCCACCACTCCCGCAGCATCTCGAAATTCCACAGGATGGGACTGCCAGGATTTTCCTCCTGGATCTGCTCCAGCCGGCTCCGCTCCAGCCCTAGATGCAGGATTCCCACTTCCTGCCACTCTTTTCCCAATCTTTGGGCGACTTGCATCAAATCCCTCTCCGTCAAGCGCCGGGGATTCACAGGTGGAGCTGGAATCCCGCCAGGACGACATCCCGAAATGGGGTCCCCCCTCACCTCGGGGGTGTCCCCGTTGCGTTCCCAGGGAGTTTCTTCTGGGATTTGCTCTTCCAGGGGCAGCTGGAAGCGCTGGATGAGGTCGAGGCGGCCGAGCTGCCGCAGGATCCCGGCGGTCACGCGCAGGGAATTCCCCGGGAAGCGCTGGAGGAGGATCCGGCACAACTCGGGGCGCGATGCCGGGAGCAGAAGCCCGGCAGGAACTCGCCCTTCCAGCAGGAACTTCAGGCTCTGGAATTGCTCCTCCGGGAGCGCCTGGTGCACCTCCAGCAGCGTCGCCCGCTCGTCCCTCGCCATCGGGACAGAAAATCCCGCAGGGAAAAGGGGTCAATCCTGGGACACAAAGGTTGGGAGGGGTCACCACGCAACCCAAAAACTGGGGGGAAAAGGGAGCCACTCCTCGGCCCGAAAAAATTCGGGGTGAGGGTGAAAAGAGGTCACCCTGTGCTCCACAAATTGGGGGTAGAGGGGTCATCGGCCATCCCAGTGCCCCCAGCCTGCCCCGGGGCTGAGCCCTCCCAGTGTCCCCCTGGAGCACCCCACCCTGCCCTGGGCCTGAGACACCCGAGTGTGGCCCCAGTGTCCCCCCATCCTTCCCTGGGCCTGGGACCCCCAATGTCACCCCAGTGCCCCTTCTCCGTCCTGGCTCCGCCCGATGTCCCCGCCGTGTGGCCAGTGCCCTTTGTTCCGGGTCCCCGCCATCTCGCCGTGCCCGCGGTGCCCCCCCAGCCCGGATCCCCCCCGCTGTCCCCCCAAAGCCCCGTTTGTCCCCGCCCCGCCGCGCTCCGCTCTCACCGCGCTGCGCTCCCACCGCGGCGGTTCCGCGTCGGGCGGTGGGCGCGGGCCCCGGGCGGGGGCGTGGCCTCCGCTCCCGCCAAGCGGGCACCATGGCAACGGGGGCGGGGCTCGGTGTGAGGGGACGGGGGGGCTCGGTGTGAGGGGACCGGGGGGGCTCGGTGTGAGGGGAGCGGGGGGGGCTCGGTGTGAGGGGAGCGGGGGGGGCTCGGTGTGAACGGACCGGGGGGGGGGCTCGGTGTGAACGGACCGGGGGGGGGCTCGGTGTGAACGGACCGGGGGGGGCTCGGTGTGAACGGACCGGGGGGGGGCTCGGTGTGAGGGGACCGGGGGGGCTCGGTGTGAGGGGACCGGGGGGGCTCGGTGTGAGGGGAGCGGGGGGGGCTCGGTGTGAACGGACCGGGGGGGGGCTCGGTGTGAACGGACCGGGGGGGGCTCGGTGTGAGGGGACCGGGGGGGGGCTCGGTGTGACGGACCTGGGGGGGCTCGGTGTGAACGGACCGGGGGGGGGCTCGGTGTGAACGGACCGGGGGGGGCTCGGTGTGAGGGGACCGGGGGGGGGCTCGGTGTGAACGGACCGGGGGGGGCTCGGTGTGAGGGGAGCGGGCAGGGCTCGGTGTGAACGGACCGGGGGGGGCTCGGTATGAACGGACCGGGGGGGGCTCGGTGTGAGGGGACCGGGGGGCTCGGTGTGAACGGACCGGGGGGGCTCGGTGTGAGGGGAGCGGGCAGGGCTCGGTGTGAACGGACCGGGGGGGGCTCGGTGTGAACGGACCGGGGGGGCTCGGTGTGAGGGGACCGGGGGGGCTCGGTGTGAACGGACCGGGGGGGCTCGGTGTGAGGGGAGCGGGCAGGGCTCGGTGTGAACGGACCGGGGGGGGCTCGGTGTGAACGGACCGGGGGGGGCTCGGTATGAACGGACCGGGGGGGCTCGGTATGAACGGACCGGGGGGGGGCTCGGTGTGAACGGACCGGGGGGGGCTCGGTGTGAACGGACCGGGGGGGCTCGGTGTGAGGGGAGCGGGCAGGGCTCGGTGTGAGCGGACTGGGGGGGGCTCGGTGTGAGGGGAGCGGGCAGGGCTCGGTGTGAACGGACCGGGGGGGGCTCGGTGTGAACGGACCGGGGGGGGCTCGGTATGAACGGACCGGGGGGGGGCTCGGTGTGAACGGACCGGGGGGGCTCGGTGTGAGCGGACCGGGGGGGCCGCGGCTGCACTGAGGGGCGCGGCCTGGGGCCGCCTGCAGCGGGGCCGGGGGCGGTTCGGGGGTGCGGGGACTGAGTCCAAGTGCCCCAAGTCCCCCCAGCAGCCCCCAACAATCCTCGATCCCCCCCAGTCCTTCCGTCACTTCCAATGCCCCCAATGCCCCCAATCTCGCAGTCTCCCCAGTAACCCCAATCCCCCCCATCAGCCCCAAATCCCCTGGTACCTCCAGTCCCCCCAGCCCTCCCAGTCCTCCCAGTATTCTCCAGTCTCTGCATTCCCCCAGTTTCCCTCAGTAACCTCTAGTCCCTGCAATCCCTCAGTCCCTCCAGTATCCCCCCGCACGCCCCAGTCCTCCAGCATCCCCCAGTACCCCCCAGACCCACTAGTATCCTCCAACTCCCCAGTAACCCCAGTATTCCCCAGTCCCCCCAGTAACCCTGAATTCCCCCAGTCCCCACAAAATCCCCCAATTCCCCATTCTCTCCATTACCCCTGGCACCCCAGTATCCCCTAATCTCCCAGTCCCCCCAGTAACCCCTTATCCCCCAGTCTCCGCAGTCACCCCTGTATCCCCCAGTCCCCCCAGTCCTTCAGTGGCCCCCATATCCCCGTGCACCCCCCAACCTCCCCAGCATCCCCGAACCACAACCCTCCCGAAGTGCCCCCCCAGAGTCCCCCAAACCAGACTGACCTGGCCACCCCTCCCCCGACTCCCCCAAGTCCATCCCACCGCCGATGGTGGGAAGGTCCTTATTGTTCCTCCCTCGTTTTTTCTGGGGTGGGCTCCCTCCCGGGGGCGGGTTTGGGGGGGTCGCCCTGGGCGGACTGGGGGGAGTCGGAGGCCTCCCCCCCATCACACTGCGGCACTGGCGGCCCCGCGAGAGCCCTTCCCGCCGCCCGCCCTCGTCCGACACCCCGGAGCCCCTCCCGAGCTCCCCAAGAGCGGTGAGTGACCACCGGGGACCCCCGGCCCCACTGAGCGAGAGCGACCCCCCCTCGTTACCCCCGCTCCTTTTCTTTTTCCGCTTCCCCTTCCCGGAGCCCCCCGCCATGGCTGCGGTGCGGGGGGAGGGGCGAGGGGGAGCCACCCCCTTCCCCCCCAAATTCAGGGGGTCCCTCCACGGATGGGGAGGCACCGGGGAATGGGAGGGGCTGTGGGGTGGGCCGAGGGTGGTGACGCCATGTCACTGTGTGTGTGTCCCCCCAGCATCAGGAGAGGCACGGAGGGGGTGGGGGCAGGTGGGATCCCTCCCTCGGGGGCGGCAGCGACCCCCCCTTGGAGTGTCCTCGGGCCCCCCAGTTCTCTCCCTTCCCCCTCCCTCCCCCCCGGCAGGGTCCCTCCATCTGGGTGACGGCGGCAATGGACGCGGGGAGGGTGTCGGCCCCCCGAGACCCTTCTGACCCCTCACATCCCCGGGACTCCCCGCTGCCCGAGGGTCCCCCCACAGGTGAGACCACCCCCCCCTCCCCCAAAAGAGGCCTCTGGCCACGGTAAGAGGTTCTGAGGGGGCCCCCTGGAATCGCAGAGGAGGGGTGGGTGCTTTTTTGGGGGTCCCCTGGGGACCTGCGATGCGGGGGGGAAACCTGCGCCCGTGGTACAGGGAGATCTCAAACCTGAGGGAGGGACCCTGGTCCCGGGAGTCCCAGGGATGTGGGGGGATTGGGATCCCATGGTGTGGAGGGACTCTGATCCCGGACTGTGGAAGTGACCCCATCTCAGGGTAAGGGAGTCCTGGGAATGTCGGGGTACCTGTACACAGGGGGTACCCAGAGATGTGAGAGTGTCCTGTTCCCATTGTGTGGGGTACCCCAATTCCAATGTATTCACATTTCCCATGCCCCAGGATATGGGGGTGTCACATTGCTGTGGCATGGGGGTGCACCAATTCCAGGGTCTGGGGGTGCCCCAGGGATGTGGGGGTGTCCCAGTCCCATGGAATGGGGTACCCTGATCTTGGAGTATGGGGATGCCCCAATCCCAGGATATGGGAGTCCCAGGAATGTGGGGTTGTCCTATTCCCATGGTGTGGGGTACCCTGTTGCCAGGGTATGGGGGTGTCCCAATTCCAGGGTAAGATGGTGCCCTGATCCCACAACTCAGGGGTACCCCAGTCCTGGAGTGCAGTGATGTCCCATTCCCATGGAATGGGGTACCTTGATCCCAGGATACGGTGGTGCCCTGATCCCAGGATATGGTGGCACCACAGTCCCAGAGTTCAGGGTCAGTATCACCTGATTTGGGGCTGCAGGGTTGTTCTAATCTCATGGCATGGGAGTGCCCCAATATTTGGGTGCAGGGTTGTCCCAGCCCCATGGCACGGGGATGTCCAAGTTTGGGGGTGCAGTGATGTCCCCATCTCATGGCATGGGAGTGCTCCAATACTGGGGTGCAGGAATGTCCCAATCCCATGGAATGGGAATGCCCTGATTTTGGGGTGTAAGAATGTCCCAATCTCACATGATGAGGATGTCCCAATACTGGGGTGCAGGGTTGTCCCAAACCCATGGCATGAGGGTGTCCTGATTTTGAGGTGCAGGGGGGTTTCTAGGTACCCCAACTCCATCCCTGGTTTCCAGAGGGAATTTGGGGTCACCCCTGGGTGGTGCCACCCCCATGTCTGTCCCAGACCCTGGCCCCCCTGCACCCTGATTCCAGACCCTTGTCTGGGTGGGAATGGGAGGGCTGGGGGGAACTGAACTCTGGCTTTGGAATAGGATAGGGATGGGGGTAGGAAAGGGGAGGGAGAGGCAACAGGGGTGGGGAAAGGGGAAAAGGGATGGAGAAGGTGGAAAAGGGTTTGGGATGGGGAAGAAGGGATGGGGAAGGGGGAGAAGGAATGGAAAAGGCTCAGGGGGAGTGAAGAAAGGAAAGAGGGGATGGTGCAGATAAGGATGGGATAAGGAAGGGGAAGAGAGGATGGGAAAAGGGGAAGAGGGGCTGGAGAAGGTGGAAAAGAGGATGGAGAAAGGACAGTGGGGATAGAGAAGGTACAAATGGGATGGAGAATGTGGAAAAGGAATGGAAAAGGGGAAGAGAGGATGGAGAATGGGCAAAAGGATGAGGGTACCAGTGGGACCAGGATGGGACAGAGGGCCCGGAGCAGGTGCCAGTTGGACAGGGCAGGTGTCATTGGGATGGGGCAGGTAAGGGACAGAGGAATTGGTGGAGGTGTGGATGGGATGGGGCACGTACACATGGGATGGGGAGAGGGATTGGAGCAGGTGCTGATGGGACGGGGCTGGCGCCAAAGGGCCCCAGGCCCCTTCCCTACCCCGCCAGTGCCCACCCCTGTCTCCCACAGCCCATCCCGGCCAGGCCCGGCCACGCCGGAAGCCCTTCAGGCCCCCCGTGGGGGGACCGAGCCCCCTGAAGGAGCTGCTGGGGCCGCAGGGGGCTGGGGTGCGCCCCACAATCTGCGGGGAGTGCGGGAAGGGCTTCAGCCGGAGCTCGGACCTGGCGCGGCACCGCATCACCCACACCGGGGAGCGCCCCTTCACCTGCAGTGCCTGCGGGAAGGGCTTCAGCCAGAATTCCAACCTGGCCACACACCAGCGCATCCACACCGGGGAGAAGCCCTTCGGCTGCCGGGACTGCGGGAAGCGCTTCGGGGAGGGCTCGGCGCTGGTACAGCACCGGCGGACGCACACCGGGGAGCGGCCGTACCGGTGCGGGGAATGCGGGAAGAGCTTCAGCGTCAGCTCCAACCTGCGGCGGCACCGCCGTACCCACGGCCGAGAGCGGCCCCACCTCTGCCCCGAGTGCGGGGACACTTTCTGGAACCCCGGCCAGCTCCGGAGGCACCGCAGGGAGCACGTGGTGTGAGGGGGAAGCGGGGTGGGCATGGGGACAGGGACACCTGGATGGGGTGGGACACCCTGGAGGGGGGTGGGACACCGTGATGGGGACACCAGGATGGGGATGGGGAGGATGGGATGGGGATGGAGACAGGGACACCAGGCTTGGGACACAAGGATGGAGACACCAGGATGGCAATGGAGGCACCGCGATGGGTACAGGGAAACCAGGATGGGGACACTGATGGGAATGGGGACACCAGGATCAGGATGGGGATACCAGGATGGGGACACCAGGATGGGGACAGGGACACCAGGATGAGGACCCCAGAGTGGGGATGGGGACCCTGGAATTGGGGTGCGTGGATCTGCTGACATCATCAATAAAAGGTCCCCGAGCAGCCTGGTCCCACCACACAGATTTGGGGACCCCCCCCATGGCGTCACCCCCAGGGGGTGATGACAGCATCTTCCCACTGCAAAGTCTTGGGGTCACCGAGTGATCCCAGTGTGGCCACAGGAAGCTTTTTCGGTTCTCCCAGGCAGGCCAGATCCAGTGCCAGCCCAGGGCACCTGGGGGAAAATGGGAGCGGCACGGGGATGCCCCACTCACACAACTGGCACCCCCAGGCACTCTGGGGGGCTCTGGGAGGGAGGGTTGCAGGAGGAGCACACCAAAATCCTGATCCCACAGTCTCGGAATCCCACAATCCCGCTCACAATTCTCTGGCCTTTTTGCATCATTACAACCATTTTTAATTTCTGGGGGACAGGAAACGCACCCTCAGAACATCAGAAGGGGCTCAGGGATTTGGGGGGGTGCAGGGGGCACCCCAAAACCTCAATCCTGCTATTCCATGATCCCAGAATTCCTTGATCCCACTCATGAACCTCTGGCCTCACTGGATAACTCTAACCATTTTTATTACTGGGGAGCAGGGAATGTGCCTTTTGGACCCTCAGGAGTTCTTGGGGGGGTGGCAGGGGGCACCCCAAAACCTCATTTCCACGATCCTGGGATCCCTCGATCCTGCTGTTGAACCCTCTGGCCTCATAGTGCAATTCCAATCGTTTTTAATTCCAGGGGGCCCCCGCAAAACCCCTGGGGGGTCTCAGGAGTTTGGGGGGGTGCAGGGCACACCTTAATCCCACAGTCTCTGTATCCCACAATCCCAGAATCCCAGAATCCCGTGATCCCTCTGGGCTTGTGTAATTCCAATCATTTGTAATTCTGTGGGGGAGGCAGCAGAAAATGCACCCCCAGATCCTTGGGAGGGGGAAAAAGAGTTCAGGGGGGTGGAGGGGGCACAAGGAGCACCGCAAGAGTCCAGTTCTGCTATCCCATAGCCCTGGAACCCCATGACCCTTCCAGCCTCATTCTGTAAGGATTCCAACCAGTTCTAATTCTGGGCTGCTGGGGGGCGGGCAGGAAGTGCCCCAATAAAACCCTCAGGGGGGCTCAGGGGTTTCGGGGAGGGGCAGGGGAGTGCCCCAAAACTCTGATCCCGCTATTCCCTGATCCCAGAATCCTTTGATCCTGCTACCAAGCCCTCCAGCCTCCTTGCTTAACTCCAACTATTTTTAATTACTGGAGGGCAGAAAACGCACCCTCCTATCCTTGCAGGGAGGGGGGGACTCAGTGGGGTGGGGGGTACAGGGGACATCACAAGACTCCAATCCCAAAATCCCATGATCCTGTAATCCCTTGATCCCACCGTTGAAGCCTCTGAGCTCTTTGTGTAATTCCAACACAATTTCTAATTTTGGAGGGAGGCGGAGGTGGGGCAGGAAACACCATAGTAAAAACCTTGGAGGCCTCCGAGATTTGGGGGGTGGTGTAGGGGGCACCTGAAAACCCCTACAATCACACAATCCCATCCTGGAATCCCTCGATCCCACTCACAGTCATCTGGTCTTGTGTCATTCCAATAATTTTTCATTCTAGTGGGAGGAGAGAGGGAGCCAAAATGCCCCTCTGGAGTCAGGGAGACTCAGGGCTTTGGGGGGTGTCTTGGTTTAAGACAATTTAAGGGGGGACACTCTGAAATTATTTGCTTCCTGTCAGTTTTAACCTATCCCTTTCCACCAATAAGAGAAATAAGAGAAATGAGTACAAGTATATATAAGTGAGAAAATAACAGTTTACCAAAAAACTGGAAGAGCAACAGGCAAAAAGGAACAGCAAATAACCACTGGATACAAAAATGCTGAACCTCACAAACCTCACAGGAACAAAGAGAGCCCCAAAACTGTGGAGTGATCCCTACGCCTGGAGGGTGCTGGCCACAGGTGACCCTGTGTACGGAGACAAAGGGAAAATGGTATTGGCCCTCCCCTCCCTTGGCTTTCCAGCAGCCGAAACTCCATTGGAAAAGGTTGGTGATGCACTCTGGCACCTGAAATTTGGCCAAGGGCCAAAACTCGTGGAGGGACATCACCCTACTTGCAGCACCCATCTGGGGCAGTGTGGACTCAGTGCTGTCTCGCTCTGCCCTGGAGGGGGACTTCCCACTCCACAAGAGGCAGACACGCTGCACAATTCACTCTGAAACAGTTAGAACTGTTGTGAGTAGAGCCAAGATGCAGGAGAGAGGCAAAAGAACCCACAAAAAGCAAAAGACATGAAGCAGGAGAACTCTGCTTGGGTACTCAGACCTTAAAAACCCTCCCTGGGGCCACCTTTCAACTGCCTCCCAAGACTCTGTATGGCCAAGCTTTCATTCCCGTGGAACAAGCTCTCCCTCACAGTAAGGCACCTGTGGCCAAGAAGGGGATTCCACCTTCCAGAATTGCCAACATCAAAGGATTTCTCGCAGACAAAAGCTGCCAGGACCAACGGCTCTGGCTGGTTTTGGACTCCTGGACAATGCCTCTCAACTGCCCCAAGACACTGCGTTGCCACACTTCCCTCCCTATGGAAAAGGGCCATCACTCACAGTCAAGAACCTGGGGCCAAAAGTGGGATTCTGCCTCCTAAAATTGCAAGAGCACCTTCAGCCCTAAACCTGACCCTAACCCTAATCTTTTGCAGCACAGAGCCAGGGTCTGAAAGTGGGATTCTGCCTCTTAAGGTTGTGAATGTAGGAGGATTTCTCCAAGACGAAAGCTTCCATGAGCTAGGGCTTGGGCTGGCCTTGGCCCCCGGGGGGCTCCTGTGAACTGCCCCTGAGACACCAAGCTGGAAAGTTTTCCTTCAGTGGAAATGAGCCACCACTCGCAGCATGGAGCCGGGCTCTGAAAGTGGGATTCCCTGTCCTACAACTGCGAACGTCGGAGGATTTCACCCAGACAAAACTGCCAGGAATTAGGGTGCTGGCTGCCTTTGGGCTCCCAGGCTGTACCTCTGAGCTGCTCTTGAGACGCTGGTTTGCCAGGTTTTCCTACCTGTGGAAAAGAGCCGCATTTCGCAGCAGGGAGCCGAAAGTGGGATACTGCCTCCTGAAATTGTGAATGTCAGAGGATTCCTCCCAGAAAAACACTACCCAGAACTACATCTCCCTGGTCTTGGACTCCCAGGCACTACCTCGGAACTGGCCTTAAGACCCTGGGTTTCTGAGTTTTTCTTCCTGTCAAAAATGGCTCCAGCCAGGAGCCCCAGACCGAAAGTAGGATTCCATCTCCTTAAACTGGAAATGCTGTAGGATTTCTCCAAGACAAAACCTTCCAGGAGCTAGGGCTCTTGCTGGCCTTGGACTCCCAGTGGCCACTCTCAAACAGGCCTTGTGACAATCTGTTGACAAATTCTCCTTCCTGGGGAGAAGAGCCCACAACTGGAACACCCCCTATTGTCATAGACAAAAACAAAAGCAAAAATCCTTAATTTTTGTATTGTGGAAAAGCAGTTCAACAGATTAGTACAAAGGTTGAAACACAGTTCTTCTCTCACAAACCCCACCTGAACTGACTGAGGTAACACACAGGTGGTGCACTGGATCTTCTGGGTTATTATTAAGTCTTGCTGGATGTTTTCGATTCGGTTACACTGCAGTGGATCTGTACCAAAAAAGTGATGTCACAAGTCACAAGTGAAGTCACAAAAAAGTGAAGCACAAGAAGCTGTGCTGCAAAACCTGGTGGCCTTGGTGTGCCCCTGGCTGTACCTGTTCAGGTCTTCACCTGCTGTGGTGCCTGTCAGAGCAGTGGGGATGGGCAGATCCAAAGAGCTGGAGTTAAACCCCACGGAGGTATTTTGGAGCAGGCAGGCAGAGCCAAGGCAGAGCTGCTTAGGGATGGCAGCAGAAACTGAAGCCTTCAACAGGGAAAGGTGTCTGATCACAACAATCCTCTCTGTTGGGGAAGATGAAACAGGAAAGCCTTATAAATATGATTGCCTGACAAAAGATTTTGGGAATATGAAAACTACAGGCGACATCGAAATGAAAGCCACTTTTGAAATACCAAGTCTTAGTTACTGAACAACTGGAAAACAATGGTATGGCCAACTGAAGGTAATCCCCTCTTGATTGAACAATACCCTCTGCTTGCAGGCAGGTCCAAGGGTCAGAGCAGACCCTACTAGCTCAGCAGAAGGGGTCCAAAGAGTAGTTTTTAGAAGTTAAGATGTAACACTCTATGGTAATATAAGAACTCTTACAGGCTGTATGTAAATGCTATAGGATTTGTATCTTGTATTAGATTGGTTAGTGACAATTAGAATATTCAGTACAGAAGATGATTTATTGTATTGTAACCAGGACTTCACCAGTCCATTCCATCCTATTCTCATCACTTCTTCTTCACTCTCACTCCTCTCGCTCTCTCTCTCCTTACTTACTCGCTTACTCTCTTGCTCTCTTGGGCCTGCTCAGAGCTGCCAGCTGCAGCTCTAAGCAGTGCCCCTATACCCACGCCCTTTGCAATAAACCGCATGTTCCAAGATCTGCTTATAGAGATCTCCGTCCGTCTACGCCCGGTCCAGACTGAACTCCAAAGCTGCTAAACCTCTCTTTTTTTCCCCTCTGTGACAGCAGTTGCCCTTGTTCATTCCATCTATCTGCAGGGAGTAAAAATTGCCTTGGGGGTTTTCTTCTGGGATCAGCAGTCCATTTCCTGACTGCAATCCTTCAAACAGAACTGTTCAATGCATGAGAAAAGAGGATGCTGCAGATGGAGCGATGGGAATGGAGAGTCCATAGTGAATATTGTCTGGTGGGTCTCCTGATGTGCCTGACGTGTTGTCACCAAGTGACCTCATTCTGATTTAAACTGTCTTGAAATGTGCTGGAAATACAACTCAGATTACAAAACACAAGTGAGAAACTGTGTTCCCAAGGCACTGCTTTAGGAGTGTGCAGCTTCTGAATGACACAAATAATTCAGATTCCCACAGAAACCTGCTGGGTCATGGTTCTGGAGCAGGAGTGTCAGAAAAGTGGCATCTTCACTGCCACCTTTATTGTTATTTTCCTCAGAACTCTCAAGATCATAACGAAATGGTGTTCATGCCCCACTTGCAAACCACAGAGCAGGATAAAGGTGTAACTGGGTGTTTTTTTCCGGCTCTCTGCACTCTCTTAACGATGCACTGAAGTGCTCTCGCTCATGGCAATATAATCTGCGTGTAACAGCTTCCCATGCCTGTCTGTGCAGCTGAGTCCGTCCCTGAGCGTCCCCTGCAATCCTGGAGGTTGGAAATGCCCTTTGAAGACATTGGGTGCAATTGCTGCTCCAGCACTGCAAACGCCACCCCAAGTACCATCCACTGGCCCGAGCTGGGGTGAGGGCTGCAGGCACTGACAGCACCATCGCTCACTGGCAGCAGGGCTGGCAGTTACCAGAGGGGCTCCAAAACCCCTTCCCTTCTCCCTGGCCTTCCCAAGGAGGATGGCTGGTCTGGAAAGGCCAGTGTGCCAGGGGCAGTGGCCCAAAGCCAGACTCGGGACAGTTTCCCTACAGTTCAGGGAACCTGAAGCACCTCTGGTGTACCCACCACCTTTTTGTGTAGGTTTTTATGTACTTGGAAAGAGATTTTGGGATTTACCAATTAATTCAGCGAATTGTCCCAGCCAGAGACTTTTTGCTGACCTAAAAGTAGCTTTTAAACCCCAGAACAGCAGGGTTTGTAGTATTTCACAGTAGCAGAGCGAGACCCAAGGGATTATACTGTTTGGTGATGCAGCTGCCCGCAAGAGATGTCAGCTGGGGCAGCCCTTGCCATCAGGTGTTTTCCTCTCTCTGTGTTCTCGTGACCTTCGTGTCATTTGCCTTCTTCAAGTCTCAATGTCACCATGAATCTTTCACCCAAGGAGAGCTCCTTCGGGCCTGGAGTGATCCCCGGTCTCCGTTCCATCTACTCATCAGCACAGCTGCGTTCGAGCGCTTGTGAGTGGAGCACTCCTGCATCTCACATCTCGGTCATTTGTTGCTCAGTCACATTTTGTGACATCATTTAGACCTTCGATGGCAGAGTCCTTCTCTAGATATCCCTTCTTATGGCCTGGCAGTTGTTGCCTCTTTCTCTAGGCCTACCGAGCTTCTTGAGCATTTTCTTGACAGCTTCGGCACTAACTTCTTGTAAAGAGTTATGTTTCACCATCACGTGCTATTGCCGTGGAGCCTTCTTTCTTTCAGCATCATCAGCCTCTGGCTCATCTTGCACTAGGAATCTTGGGTCCATCAGGTGAAACTGCTAGGCAGTTTCAACTTGTGTCTATGTTATGTTGTTTGTGTCTATGTTATGTTGTTTGTGTCTATGTTATGTCGTTTGTGTCTGTGTTACGTTATTTGTGTCTGTGTTATGTCGTTTGTATTCATCGTCTTTCGTGTCATAGGGCTTTGTTATATCTTGGTCAGTGGGGCTGGTTTTGCCCTAGGAGCACCTCACGGGCCCCGGATGCCATCGTGTCCGAGGTTTTTGCACAGTCTATTTAATCAGCATCCTTCCAGGCCGTACCAGCAGCAAGCATCTCCACTTGTATGCTTTCCCGGATCGGGGGTATTCCAGCATCTTTACATTTTTACTTTTTGAGACCAGAAAAAGCACACAAGATGTTCTCATCCACCTTCCTCAGTTTTGGTAGTACCTTCTTTTGATGTGCCATTTCTTGGACTTCTATATGGAGTGTCTTAGACCCTCCTCAAGTGACTGGGGTAGTTCTGCAGGTTCCAGTGCCTCAAAATGAATGGGGCTCAAGAATTAATCTTCTGGAGAATTATCTCAAATCCTTGTGTCATCTTTGCTATATTTGGTGCACTGCATGTCTGTGTGCCAGTTACGCTTGGAGCTGCCCTGCTCTGGCATGTAGAGTCACGGTTAGGCAGAACAGTTGTAAACCTTTATGGTTCACCTCTTGTCTATGGGCTTTTGGGTGGAAAATTTGGGGGCCCGGTATGGAGATATCTCCTAGCTGTCAGACAGCCACTTGTAGACTGCCTCATGTTGTCTTGCAGGGTCCTGAGGCGGATTTCGATCTCTGTGGTCACTGATGTTACTGATCTTCCCAGAATCTATTATTTGATGTCAAGAAGCAGCAGCTGGAAGATTTATCAAAGCATCTTCTTTGTGTGTGGAGTGTTTTGAGTAAGGGCTGCAGTCAGTGTGTAAGCTGAAGGAGGGCTGTCTGCGTGTGAGAGTGCATATCTGTGTGTGAGAGCACGTGGCTGTCTGTGTCTGTCTGGCTGGCTGTGTCTGGCTGGCTGTGTCTGTGTGTGACAGTGTATGTCTATTGACTGCTTCTACCCTTGTGTTTGTGATTTTTGTCATTCAGGTTTTTCAACTCATTTTTAAATTTAGAATGCAAAAGCCCCCCAGCTGGGTTTTTTTCCTTGGTCCCAGCCAGTCTGCAAGGTGATGTTCATTGACGGGGTTTGGGTGCAGATCATGCCAGGACAGGGTTTTTTTCAGGCAGAATGATTTTTTTTGAGGCTCCCGGGAACCCCGTTCCCACAGAGTGCTGTGAATGTGCTCCGACGGCTGGCGGTGGCCGGGGAGTGATGGGGCGGTCGAGATGAGAGTGAGGTTGTGTTTGTGTGTAAGCTGAACAAGGTGTGCGTGGTGGACGAGGGTTGTGTTCTCTGCATGTTTTTTTTTTTTTTTTTGGGTTTCCTGTGATGTAACAATAACACAAAATGTCATAAATTTTCCAGAAATAGAAAAATGGTTACATTATGTTGATATGTATTTGGCCTGTATTGCCCTGTATTATTCTGTACTTGGGTTTGTCGCCGCTCTGTATGTAAACTGTACTTTTACTGATGTGTTTATGGATTGTATTTGTACTTGTATTGCCTTCAGGTTAGAAACTGTATGGACTTCTTTACAGAACAAAAGCAAATTCAATACACACAGATAATGTTTTGCATTGTACAGCCTTCTGTCTGTATACATTGTTGTTTCCTGTGTTTTCCTGAAGCGTAAATAGAAAAAGTCATTCAGTAAAGTTGAACAAACCCTAATAAAGATATCCCCCACCCTTTTTGTCTCCTCTCTTTCTTTGGCGTGGTTTAGTCTTTTTTCTTTGTCTCCTGTCTGTCCTCTTTGTCTCCCATTTCCTCAGTTTCCTCTGTTCTCCTCATTTCTTCTTTTGTCTTGCTTTTCACTGTATTTCTTACTTTGCTTCCCACTTCACTTTTCTGTTTCCCATTCTGTTTCTCTTTCAGGCTTTATTTCCTCTCTCATCTTGTACACTGCACACACGAGCCCAGTGCCCTCCACCTTCATTCCTCCCCTTTAGTACCTTGCCGCGCTTTCATTCTGCCAGAGTCGAGCCACCATCTGCTTCTCACCCAGAGCACGGTGCCGGCAGCGAAACGCTCCAGGGCTGCTTCTGCCAAAACACACCTGAGCTATGCACTTTCCCTCTCAGCGCTAGGTACCAGCACATTCTGCCTCTCTTGTTGTCTGAAACTTCTTTCCCAGTTCCAAGTCCCACCGCACACTTTACAGCCTCACAAGGACCAAAGATCTGGATAGACGTCTCGCACAGAAAAATGTGCCAGGACAAAAGCGTGTTCTTCATTACCCCTTCTCGTTTGCAGATTGTGGTGCTGTGTTGAAAGTCTTGGACATAGAAAGACTAATGCAGGAAGTGCTTCTCTCCTGCACATTTGACTGAGTGACAGCTAGACGGGCAGTTTGGACTCTGTGAAGCACAAAGAGTATGACTGGTCTTACAGCTGAGGAAAATCTGTGCACAGCACACTGTAGATGTGTGCAGAAAACAGGCTGAAAAGCCACAAAGCTGAATGCCATCGATGGGCTTCGGTTTTGGCCAGCACACACAGAGCAAAGAATGAAGCCACAGAGCACCGTGCTCGTGTGGGTAGTGTACTGAATTGCAAAAGTCCAGCAAAATTCATAAATCAGAGTCAGCTGAGAATGTTCTTGCTACTTCAACCTGTATATTGCCCATGTTGAACTCCACCACACAGCCTGGATATAGGCACTTCCATACACCTTTAGGGTTATATGTCTGGTCCAAGCAGCTATAGCTCCAGTCAGAAGTAAGCATTAAACAGAAAGCATTCCTAAATCACTCCTCCAAGCAGCCTTTAAACTGCGCACAACACACTGCAGCTCTGGACCTTCCTTCTCAGACTTGCTGTCACATTTTTCACTCTCACAGCTCCGTTGCCGAAGTCTAGCAGCTGCTCCCACCAAATAGGCTCTAACAGAAGAAGCCAGGGCTGCACCTTCCCCTTGCCCCATGACAGCCACACCAAACACACGGCTGCATTACCTACTTACCCTTACAGCATCTTCTGGCATCAGTTTTCGAATCTTGGCATCTAAACAGGATTGTTTCCACGTCGAGCTCAGACAGGAATATGTATGAGCACAGGCAGCTGTCACAGACCTTCCCCCTTACGATGGATAACTTGGTTTGGGCAGGCAGTCCAGCGGCAGTAACGCTCCTCTTGCAGCCTGTACACTGCAGCCACGGTGCTCCACAGGTTTGTTCTCAGCGTTACGAAGCATCACGCCTTCTCATTCTCCCAGAGCTCAAAGTGTCCACCCGCTTCTCGCACAGAACATATTTCTGTACAAAAGGACACGGACACATTGGTCACTGCAAATTTGAAAGTGCGTGACCTTACTTGAAGCTGACCAGAAAATTGCAGAGCAGCAGAGTGAGACCGCAGTTCTCACTTGTGGAGTGAGTATATGTTTCCTTGCCTGAGGTGCATGGTTCAATTGAGCAACTTGTCGCATTTTTCATTGCAAGATGTAGCTGAAAAATTTTTGGTTTAGATTCAGACTGTGAGAGAGACAGAATGTAATGGTGAATTGTTGCTGTTGGGGCAGTCACAACACACACAGACAGTGCCTTGGATAAAGGGCAAAAAGCCATTTATTAAACATAGCAGCCTCTTTTATACCCCTTGTGTATGTTGTCTTTCGTGTTACAGATTGATTGGCTGCTAAACTACTACAATAGACTTACGGGCTACTGTTAACTAAAACTTACAGTCATTGGCTACCTATGGCACAAGTGTTCAAGCATTCAGAAAATGACAGGTGCAGATATGTTGCTGTTCTTCTCCTTCTATTGTTTAACTTTCATCCTTCTGTTTATACTATATTCTCATGAATAAAAACTAACTGCTTTTCTTCTCACAGGCTTTTCTCACGAATAGAAATTAACCATGTCCAAATTAAGGTCTGGCACTGGGCTTGTGCCTCGTACAGGCTGCAAGAGGAGCGTATCTGCCTCTCGCTCGCCTGCTGAATTCAAGTTAGCAGTTGTAAGGGGGAAATTCAACAAAAGCTGTTTGTGATTCCACATATTCTTATCCAAGCCCCAGGGGAAAAATCCCATTTAGCTTTAGACTCTGAGATGCAGAGAACACGATGGTAGAATCAGGGGAGAAGGCAAGTACAGAGTGCACCGGTGAGTTTGATGTGGCTGACATGTGGCAAGGGGAAGGTGCAGTGTAGCACTGGCTTTTTCTTCTACAGCCTTTTCAGGGGAGCAGCTGCTGGACGTTGGAAAAAGACCTGCAAGAGTGGGAAAATCCGATGGCACGTATATGTCAGAAGGACGGTGCATAGTCCCAGTGTGCTGTGTGTGGTTTAAATGCTGCTAAGAGAAGGGGGTGCTTTAGTGTGTTGGTTTAACACAGCCTGGTTTGTGGTGGGGGCAGAAGAAAAGCTGCTCGAAACTTCTGTGTCTGGCACAGAGCTAATCGCTGAAGGCTCTGGCGATGGGCAGGTTAATTAACTTAATCGGGCAGCCCAATCAAACAAGTTTTTAACGCCTCTGTGATGACATATTTAAGAAAGGAAAAACCATGGGAAGTTCTTTTCTTTCTTCTCCCGAGGGGTGGCGAGGCAGCCGCCAGGGCCCATCCCAGCGGGGCCCTTCCCGAGGCCAGGACCGCATGGCCGGGGCCCTCCTGGGGCTGGAGCCACCCGTGCAGCGAGAGACACGGCGAGCAACTCCCCGATGTGGAGCCTGCACGAGATCAACCTCTCAATGCAGCTTACAGACACCGACTCTTTTCCAAGTCAGAGGAAAAGGAAAAGTGAGGACACGTGAGGAAAACCAACGCGGCGGCACCGAGGGCTGTGAAAAAAAGGAGAGGGAGGAGGAGGTCCAAGCGCCGGAGCTGAGATTCTCCTGCAGGCTGTGGCGAGGACTGTAAGACACCAAACTGTGTCCCTGTAACTCATGAGGTGCACGGGGGATGCAGAGATCAATGCGCAGCCCGTGAGGAGCAGTGCTCACACTGGAGTGCGTGGGTGCTGCAAAGCCGTAATCTAGTGAGGAGCAGGGGGAGACGACCTTTGCTTTTAGAGACAGAGGAAGAGAACCTTCGCTTCCAAACTAGAACAGCTCATCCTTAAAAGACTAAAATGACCCACACAAGGCAATTGTGGGAAGACTGCTTGGCCCATGGGAGGGACTCACATTGCAGAAGGTTCAGGGGGGACTGCTGCTTGTGGAAGTTAAAACCAGGCTATAAAAGTTCGCAGAGAACTATCTCCTGTGGCAAGGATCCCACGGCACAGCAGAAGAAACTCTTTTCCTTAAGCATACAGAAAAAAGATTTTTAGGATGTGAAATACTGAGCAAAACCCCATGTTTTTGTTTCCTTGTGCTGTTGGTGGAAAGAGGAAGGGACTGGGAAAGAAAGGTGTTCTGAAGGTTTGCTTTGGTTCTCATTACCCTTTTTACTTTTAACTCCGTTAATAATAAATCTTCTTTATATTGTTTTTGAAACTGTTTTGCCTTAAAGTGTTTCTTTTTTTTCCCAAATAATCCTTATCTCAACTCATGAAGTTTTCAATCCCCCCTCCTCTGCTCAGCCATAGCAAAGAAAAATAAGTAGATGGGAGTTTTTTCATGGGTGCCTGGCACTTAGCCAGCATCAAACCATGACACTTAAGAAGATCTGTCCTGACACTTCTTTCTCTGTGAGCTCTAGCTGCTTGGACTTGGTGACACTGAAGGTGTGTGAAAGTGACTGGGCTACGAATACCAGGTTTTACAGGAGAGAAGGTCAGCAAATGCCTTCTGTCCTGGCAAATCTCTCAGTCTGAACTGCAGCTGGAAATACTTTGCTGTAGCGATGGACTCTGCCACCTCGAGAAAATGCGAAGATGCTATATATAGAGAGAGAAGTAAAGTGCAAATCACTAGCGTGTTTGGGCTACTTTTGAGACTGCAAAGGACAATGAAGGCCAACACTTTGTTCTAGGATGTTTTTGATGGTAGCAGCTGCGAGGTGTTTTGGAGGGGGTTCGGGATTTGCGAGAGTGAGAGGGTAAGGTGGTACAAAGAGCTTGAGGAAAAGTGCACGTCTCCAGGGACTTTGATGCAGTTCAGCGTGTGTGAGTTACATGTTGAGCAGCTGATCGCACAGAAAAGGTTCAGAAAGAGAGAGGCTGTGCTGGATTGCCCCCGATAAACTGCACAGCCAACACTGAAACGGTTCCTCTTCCTTCCCCGCTCTGCGCAGGATCTCATTCTGTCGGTCTCCAAGGATGCACAGCGGAGCTCTTCCACCAACTGCTCGCACACGACTGGGGCCGCGCCAGCCAAGCGCTTGGCTTTTTCCTGGCCACTGTCAGCGCTCATGGAAACAAGCACACGATGGCGCTGACGACTTGCAAAAGAAGGCCAAGCACCTGGCGCTGCTCGAAAGCAGCCCAAGGGCAGAGGCAACTTGGAAACTTCCCTGCTCTCAAATCAACAGGACATCAGGACAAAAAGATGTCCCTAATCTTCCCCTTCCTAGAGCAGACTCTTCTTTACACCACACTCCAAGAGCCAGACAAACCTCTTTGGCCCAAACAAATCTTTTCCCTCTCGCAGATTCCGCCCACCAACTTGAAACCATCTGGCAAAAATAGAGCTCAAAACAGTGCCAGCTGAGGAAGCTCTTGCTGCCTGCAACTTCAACTGCACCCCTCAAACTAGCAGCACACACGCTGCTCTCGGCACTTTCCTTCTCAGCTCTAGGTACCATGCTAAGCCTTCCCTCTGCCAGAGTCAGGATCCAAAGAGACAACGGCACCAGGGACTGCTCACACAAGAAAGGCACCAGGACAAAAGGCTCCCGAGCTTGGCCTTTGCATTCCCACGGACAGCTCAACAGCTCTAACCCAGAGAGAGCTCTGCCTCTTGGGAAAAGCCTTTAAAATCCCTAAGAGCACCTGATGTGCACATCCAAACCTGCTTTCCTTGCCAAAGAGAGCAACTACAAGCCCATCTCCAAAAAAAGTCATCCCCTCCTCCAAAATACAACACATCCAGGGACTGATCCACCTCCAGTATTGAATATGTCCAACAATTGCCCCTACATGGAAGGGGCCAGAAGAGAAATGTCTTGCTGGACTATTCCTCCCCATGCCACCTTAACATCTGCTCCAGCAACACTGGCACTATGTCCTTGCCTTCGCAAGGAAAGGCACTCCGAGTCTCTTGGCCTTGCCTTGCCTTCAGTACCTTGTCGAGTTCTTCTTAAGCTACCCTTGCTCTGCTTCCTTTGCCTACGTCTGCCTTGCCTCGCACTACCTACAACTTGCTGGCTTTGCTTTGCCCTGCCTACCACTCTTGCCCATGCCTTCCATGCAGGCAAGGCGCTGCAAAGCAAGTGCAGGCAATTGTGGGCAAGTCAAGGGAGAGGTAAGCAAGGCCAGAGCAGTGAGGGGAAAGCAAATGGAGTGGTAGGCAAGAGAAGGCCCAGAAGTTAGAGGCAAGGCTGGCCGTAGGAAGGAAAGTCCACTGATGGGAAGGCCAGGCAGAAACAGGAAGTGCTTGGCAAGCCAAGGCCCTGGAGGAAAGCAGTAGGCAGGTCAAGGGCGGGGCATGGCCATGCAAAGGAATGCAAGGCTCCAGAGGGCTCCAGAGGGCTAGCAGGGCAAGACAAGGAAACTGCTGTGTTGCCAAGGCAAGGCAAGGCAAGGCAAGGCAGGTGAGAAGTACATTCAAGGACTGCTGGTACAAAAAAGTGGCCAGGACCACGTGCTCTGTGTGGCCTTGATCCCGCGTGGGTCATCTCTCCTGTGCACCTCAAAGACTTGAGCTACCTGCTTTCCTTTGTATGCAAAAGAACTCTCATTCTGGTCCCCGAGCTCAAGGGCAAAATGTGAATTGCCCTTCCAAGATTCAAGACATGCAAGGATTGCTCCCAGACAAAGGCTGCCCATGGAGATGAGTGTGGCAACATGCGTCCTCCCCTGGTCTTCCTCTCCTGTGATCCTGAAACACTGGAGATGCTTGAGAGCTTTGAGATTCCTAGGAGGAGCAGAAAGGGCAGGGCAAGGCCATGAAATGTCATTGAAAAGGGGTCTTGAATTCCAGGTGGGGGAGGGGTGAGCAAGGTCATGCAAGGCAAGGGAGGGGTTCAAGGGCAGGGCAAGGCAAGTGGTGGCTTTGCGAGGCGAGGCGAGGCGAGGCAATGAGGGTCCTAGAAGGAAAAGGAAAGGTGAGGCCAGACCTAGATGAATGTGAAAGGAAGTCAGGTGGGGGATGGGTGAGCAAGCCAATGCAAGGCAGGGGAGAAAAGGCAGGTTGACGGAAGGCTACAGAGGGGGCAGCAAGGAAACGCAAGGCATGGGGAAGCATGTGAGGAGTGGGTGCTGCCAGCCGGCCGGGATGGCAGGGGCGGGGCCACTGCAAGTAGCATGGTGGGGATGTGGAGGGGGGTGTTAGTGTGCGGGAGGTGTGTGTGTGTGTGTGTGTGCAGCGGAGTGCAGGGTAAGTGCAGGTGTGTGTGTGCGCATAGGGGAGTTTTGTGCCAGGTGCTGTGCCGGGGGGAGCCGTCCCACTGCCAAGAAGGTGTGGGAGTGAAAGGAGTAACATAGATGTGTCTTTACAAAGAGACCGTGTGAATCCGTCCTTAGACAAGGCTAGGAATTTACTGGGAGGGAAGTAACAGAAGAAAGTATTAGTTCTAGAAAATGTTACTAATCGACAGAGACTGTTGCTCAGCCAAGGCCGTGTTAAATGCCTGAATCTAGAGCAAGGCAGCAAAGACTTAATAGCATTAGGAATAGTTTCTTTTTCTTCCTTTTCCATACCAAAAGGGCGGTGCATATTAGAGGGGGGCATAGAGTAGGCAGTTTGAGAAGTCTGTACCTCCTGAGTACCTCAGCCAGTGGGGAAAAGGAAGAGGGTGCTGTTGCCCGGAACTTGGCATAAAAAGGGGGTTGTGTTCCACAATCATTTGAGAGACTCCATGGCAAAAGCCCCATGGCCTCTCCCTGTAGTTGAAGAATGTTACAGGACTCCTCTGTCTCCTTTTTGGTGGATGAAGAAATTCAGAAAGCAACACTTCTGCCAGAACTCTCCAAGATGCCCCCTTTGCTCCCAGTGACTCCATCACTGCCCGGGAAGCTGTCTTTTCTACCAGAGGAGTTCGAGATACAGTTAAAAGAAGGCAATAATTGGTTTACAAGGGATGGCAAACAAGAGATACCAGAAGCTTTGGCCCTACCAATACTAAAACAACTCTGTGAAGAGAGTCCTTGCACTTCCTGAGGATTGGCAGAAGCCTTCCTCATGATGTATGTTGCTGGGGGTCTTTTTAGACTGGCAAAACGAGCTGTTGAAGGTTGCTTGATCTGTGCTAAAGCAAACAGCCAACTTACAAAGTAACTTGCCAGGGGAGGGAGGCCTTGGGCTGCATGTCCCTTCCAAAGATGCCGGGTGGATTTTCCTGAGATGCCCCAAGTGGGAAGGCTTAATATCTTCTGGTAATGGTATGTCAGCTAGCAAGGTGGCCAGGAGCATTTCCAACTGCTTCAGCAATGACAGGATCAGTTATTAAGGCATTTTTGGAACAAATCATTCCAAGATACAGCATTGTAGAAGCAATAGACTCAGATAGGGGAACTCATTTTGCAGGAAAGATCCTTCGAGGGGTTTTGGCTTCTTTAGGAACACAATGGAACCTCCATAGGCCCTGGCACCCCCAGAGCTCGGCTAGGATAGAAAAAAATGAATAGAGAAATAAACACCTTTTGAAGCTGGTAATAGAAACCAGGATGCCATGGGTAGGGCTTTGGACATTGGCTTTGGCGAGAATGAGAGCCCGACCCAGAAGAGAGATTCAGTTATCTCCCTTTCAATCGTCGTTTGCAATTACCGTGGTAAGTCTCAACCTAGTGGAGGGGTAGAGGCAAGTGATGCATATTTAAAACCATCTGTGGCCAGGATACTGCTTCTTGTGAAACCCCTTCAACAGAAAGCTCAGCTGGCACAAGCCCCGCCTTTGGACTTTGCTGCTTGTAACATCCAACCAGGAGATTGAGTCCTAGTTAAGGAGTAGAAAGAAGCGCCAGTGGCGGTGAAATGGCGTGGCCCATTCCAAGTGTCACTGACGACAGAAACAGCCATCAAGACAGCTGAACACAGGTGGACCCATCACACTTGGGTCAAGGTCTCTGAAGCCTCGGAGATTTGCACATCTCAGCTGGAGGAGAAGGCCGGGAGGCCGTGACTGACACTCTGCAGGAGTGGGCCGGAGCAGTAGCCAGTGCTTCGACATCGGAGGAAGCCCCGCAGTCCTACCTTCAGACCGTCTGCTGAAATAGTCTCTATGGGCATCCCTCCTCTAGAATCTCCACTCACTTGGGGGCTAATACTTGCTGGATTGTTTTATGTTCAGTGGTTTCTGTGTCTTCAATTGCCACAGGTGGTGCAGAAGACAACGTGAAAATTAAACTAGCTAATTCGATTACACTATTAAAATATTTTCCTTACTAATTCTACTTTTATATGGTCAGCTAAGTTTAGGCCAGGAGTGGGAGAATCAATTTGCAGCCTTAGGAGAAGAAGTAGCAGAAGTTTTTAACCTTAGCAATTGCTGGCTCTGTGGAGGGCCAGGAGGATCTGAAGAGTGGCCGTGGTTGGCTAGCCCAGCTGAACCTAAGTGGTGGGTCAACACCCGACGTGAGGTCCATAGTAGGACGGGATTTTGGGCCAAAGAAGGAAGTGCATGGCCACTTCATTCTTCTCCAACAGGCACTTATTGCCTAAACAGGACAGGGCGGGTCTATGTAGGAAAAGGTGTTTGTGAATTGACTTTCCCTCTGGGTTTAAATGATCGGGTTTGGACCCCCAATTGCCCTCCTTACAATTGTTCCAAATATCAAGGCAAATGCAATCAAATACCTGTTCAGCTCACTAATGGTAGCTGCGTAAGGTGTTCTTACCAGACTTACCAAAAATATTTGGAAGCCTGTAAAGCAATGGGGAGGGACAAGGGGGTTTTTTGACCACCCTATTTTTAAGCTGTCCCTGAGAAAATTCCACAAGTATAACACACGTTCATGATTATCAGTGGAAATGGCAACACCAGATTGGAACTCAAACCATTTTAGTGAGTTCTGCTCCAAATCCAACCAAACAGCTTGCAGATGTAAACATAGATGGGAACCCTGTGTGGGAGCTTGGAAATGCAAATACTGTGACCCTTATGGTGCAACAACTATTGTTGGAGGACTATTAGGCCCAAGAATCCGATGTATTTTGACCCACAAATTGATGACCAAGGGCAGGAAGGCCTGTCTTGGTTTGAAAGACAGGTGTCTACCAAGGAAGGCAGGATTCTCCCTTGAAATGGAAAAGAAAATGCAACCCCCTTCCCTCCAAGTTATTACAATTTTGAAATCAAGGGGCTTTCAGGCAAAGGTATGAGGAATAGGAAAAACAGTTCTTTACTATTATATATCTATATATGTATAACCAGGTAAACAAAACAACAACAACTATGGCAGTAACAGCAATCACAAGCCCAGTCCCAGCCTTCTCGGCTGTCAGGCCCTTTCCCCTCGGGTGCAGTTCCGCTCGCAGCCGGCAGGGGCGCTGGCGGCTCCCGGTGAGCAGGGCAGGTGCGATGGTTCCCCCGCGGCTGCAGGGGGCGCTCCGGAGCGAGCTCGGGGAGCACGCGGCACCGGTGCCCCGGGATCCCGGGGAAGGGATGGAACAAAGGCTCCACAAACCCCTGGGCAGCCGATCCCGGACTCTCAGGAACAGCAGGCTGGAGCGGCAGGCTGGAGCGGTGGGCTGGAGCAGCAGGCTGGAGCGGCAGGGACGAGCACAGATCCTGGGCGGCAGACGAGATGTATCGAACTCAGGAGCTGCGGTGGGAACCCCCCAGAGATCTCAGCAGGCAGGACGTGCAGGGCTACAGAGCAGCGAAGGTTCAAACGCAGCAGCAGGGGCAGGGAAAGGCAAGTTTGGGAATCCCGGGGTTTCTCCAGTAGAAAGAAGGCAGCTGAAAGCAGAAAGCCTGCAGTGCTGATGAGATGGCAGCAGCCTCTCTCTCCGTCTCAATGCTGAGCACCCACCGCCCACACACCCAGTTGAAAGAGAGTAGCTGTTGGACCACACCCTCAATGGCTAGGTCCTTTGTCCTCCCCAGATACCCAGCAATTTGTTGCCCCGGCAACATATATGGGGAAAATTCCTCAAGAGGGAAAACAAACAGAAGGGGAACTCCCAAAACCCCAACAAGGCCCCTTTGCTAACGGGCTTTGAAAGGACATTATTGGGTTTGTGGCCAACATGCTTAGGTCAGGTTACCTCCAAACTGGTCAGGGATATGGTATATGGGGTATATTAGACCGTTGTTCTTTTTGCTACTACAAATTCAGGGAAATCGCTTAGCAATCAAAATCTGTGATGATTTAATTAGAGAAAAGCAGTCAGCTGATGCAGCCCTGGCTGGAGGGAGCACCCAAAAACGGGGAAAAGATGAATGGCCACCAGAACAAGTTACACAACACGATGGACCAGCCCCTTGGAAACCTAAGGAATTAATCCCAGATGCCTGGGAACCCATTTATCATTTGAATGAGATAATTAGGTTACAAGCTGTCTCGGAAATAATAACCAACCAGCCAGCCACAGCTCTTGACCTTCTGCTGACCAACCCACTTCAATGAGGAAAGCGGTATTTCAACATTGGATGGTATTAGATTATCTGTTAGCAGAAGAAGGAGGAGTTTGTGGGAAATTCAATGACTCGAGCTGCTGTTTGCAAGCAGAGGACAGCGGAAATGTGGTCAAACAAATAACAAAGGAAATAACGTCAGCTCATGGACCTGTCCAAACGTGGAAAGGATGGGAATGGGACATGTTTTCATGGTTAACTGGCCAGCTATGGGCTAAATGAATACCATTTCTCCTCTTATATGCTATAGCAACTCTAATCTTTTGAGCATGCGTGACACCATGCTGGGTGCAGCTCTTTCAGCAGGTGGTCAAGGGGATGCCGCTAGCAGCCATGCCTACCTGATCCAGAAATGACTACAAAAGGACAGAAAAGGATGTCACTGCAAATAATAGCAAAAGCCAAGAAGACTCAAGAAGAAAAAATTAAATCAATGGTAATTAAGGTTTGTAAAGACAAATACAGATCAAATAAAAAGAGGAGGGATTAAAAGGAATGAGATGGATGAGTCTTTACAAACAGACCATGTGAATCTGCCTGTAGACAAGGCTAGGAACTTATGGGGAGTGAAGTAACAGAAGAAACGATTAGTTCTCTAGAACTGTTACTAATTGTTATGAATGCATTGTTATGTTGGCTCTTCGCATGTTACATAATGTTAGAAAAACTTTACCTAGATTCTGTAATGTAATACGTGATATAGAATGTCTATTGTTTATGTAGTCAATTTAGAAAAGATAGGCAGAGAAAGCCTTCGCATTCCTGGCGTGTCTTATCAGAGAAGAAGAAAACCTGAAACCAGAGAGAGAAGAATTTATGGAGGGAGCAGGGACGGAATAGAGCCAAGGAGGAAGATAAGGCTGATGGGATGATACACAGAAACTCCAAAGGATTTATGAATCATGCATGATTGTGCTGAATATGCAATAAGAGATGTACTTTTAAAGATGATCTTCTGGATGTAGAGGTGTGCCTTTGGCTTTCTGCCAAAGCACCCAGCCGTAATACCCTTATTTGCTATTGTCTCCTAATTGTTTCTTTTATTAAACTTTCCTTAAAATTTTACTAAGAGTGAACCTCGTTTTTCAAAATTTGGTGGCCCGTATGGGGAAGAGGCCTCACCTCTGAGACCTCCTGGGGAACCCAGAGCGGGGGGGCCCCACCTGCTTTTGGCGGCCTCGCTTTGTGCTTCCCGGCGGGGTCAGGAGAGTTTGCAGTCAAACACCCGGAGGGCAAGAGAGGAGACAAAGCAAAAAGAAAGGAAAGAAAAGGCTCCCTAAGATACTGAGGCAGTTAAACACGTAAAATCTTGTGCACGAAGACTCAGAGAAAGGTGAGTATTTTTTCTTTCCTCTTTTTTTTGGGGGGGAGCGGATACAGGGGATGAAAGTGTGTGTAATGAGATGCAGGCTGGTTACCCCCAGACCTGCGAAGCGAGTGTGGAGCCCCTGAGGCTGCAGTTCTGCTCTCCCGCGAGGGAAGCAGTCAGTGAAGAGGCGAAGCAAGAGATAAAAGGAGTGAGAGAAGCCCCGGTTTAACTGGGATGGGGTTTCACTGGAGGGATTGGGCTCCTTGAAGGAGGGGAGTCAAGAGTTTCCTAGTACAAACCACGAGGAAACGAGACAAAAAGTAAGAGGGCCTCTAAAGACTTGCCAGGTTGAGGGCTGAATCCAAGAAATTTGGGTTTTAAGACGGCCAAATTGAGGACTGAATCTAAGAAATTCGGGCTTAATTCTGCCAAGTTGAGGATTGAATCCAAGAAACCTGGAACACTGGGCCCATGGGTGAATATTGGCCAACGATTTGAAATTAAAAGGTACCTTTATCTTGTGTGGTTGTGACTGATAGTGCTTGAGAAAGAGATATTGGAACAATAAAAAGGAGTGAGTGAGAATGAATGAAAATGTATATGATAGAAATGCTAAACCTTGAAATATAACTTTATTTTCTGGAGGGAGGCATATTGTATTAAGAGGAGGGAACTTCTGTATTCTAGGTAAGGAAAGGGGAAAGAGAAGGTGGGGTCTGGATTGTTTTAAAAAAAAAAAAAAAAAGTGGGAAACAAAGGCCTGGGAAGGATAGATAAGATTCTGAGAAAATGGGACATAAAACTAGTAAGCAAGAGTTGGGGAATAAAAAAGGGAATAGAGGCGTGCCAGTGGAGATACCGCAGGAAAGCCCTCTGGGAATTATGTTAGCTAACTGGAATACAAACCCAAGTACAAAGAAAAAGAGCAAAGTCAAAACGATCCAGTTTTGTATGTTAGATTGGGCCGAGAAGGAAATAAGATCTGACCATGTATTCTGGCCCAGATATGGCTCTTTTGAAGTCTGGATCTGTCAGGCTTTACAAGGATTTGCAAATTGAAAAGAACCCTTTAACACAGAAGAAGGCAGGTACGCTTCATGCTGGGCGGGAAACATAGAGTCTAAGGGGACAAGAATTTTTAAGTTATCAGAGACCCAAGGAAAGGAGCAAAGGGAAAACAAGAAAGAGAAGGGCTGGGAGCCCCTGGAAGCATCGCCCCCTCCATTCCCTCCTGCCTCGCCCCAAGCCCAGGCTCCTGCGGCGCCGCTCGCAGCTGCAGCGCCGCTCCCGGAGCCCGAGGTCCCGCCTGTGCCGGCTCTCAGGCACCGCCCGCGGCTCCACCGCTTGTCCCGGCGGCGGCGGCTCCGCCGGTAGCCCCGCTGTTCCCGCCGCCCCCTCCAGCCCTCACGGGTCCCGTGGCAGCCCAGCCCGCCACTTTTGGGGTTCCCCCTGCCCCTACGCTGGCTCCAGCCCCGGTCCCGGCTCCAGCCCCGGTCCCGGCTCCAGCCCTGGTTCCGATGTCCGCAGCCGTTCCAGCAGCCCCTGCCCCCGCTGCGTTCTCTGCCGCGGCTCCATTGAACCCGGCTTCGGCCCCGCGGGCCGCGCTGGGCCGCCGGCAGCTCGGAGTCCTGTCGCCGTGGCTGCTGCGGACCCGTGCAGAGGCTCCACGCCAGGCTCTGGGATCGGCCGGCAGAGCTTGTCCCCTTGGCGGTTCCGGTGGCAGTCCCCACCTATGTCCCCCCACTCCTGGAGGAATCGTTCCCCTGGCAACGACCAAAGCATGGGGAGCTCACTTACAGAACAGCCCCCTCCCGACACCCCCCCAAGACAGGAAAGAAATATCGTAAGAGATAAAGGACACAAGAACTGGGATCGGGAGGTCCGTTTGTTCCCTTTAAGGGAAGTTCCAATGGGGGTCGGTGGAACAAGATTTGTAAACGTCCCCCTCACTTCTTCAGAGGTCAGAAATTTTAAAAAAGAGATCAAAGGACTATTGGATGATCCTATAGGTGCAGCTGAACAATTAGATCAGTTTTTAGGCCCAAAGATTTTCACTTGGGAAGAGATGCAAGCAATAATGAAAATATTATTTTCCCAAGAGGAACGAGAAATAATTAGAGTTGCAGGTATGAGAATTTGGGAAAGAGAAAACCAGCAGGGACCACCAGGGGACCAGAAGATGCCATTGACGCCTCCTGCCTGGAATCACAATGAAGAGGCTGGGCGAAGGAATATGAATGAGTACCGTAATTTAATAATCGAAGGAATAAAAGAGGCAGCACCTTGGGGGCAGAATTTAAAAAGGGCTTTTGAAGAGCAACAGGCAAAGGAGGAGTCTCCAACTGAATGGTTAGAGACACTTAGGAGAAATATGGAAAAAATTTCTCGGATAGATCCCGAAACACTAGCTGGGCAGGCTTTATTAAGAGACAGTTTTGTCACTCATGCTTGGCCAGATATTAGGAAGAAACTAGAAAATTTGGAAGACTGGCACGAAGGAGCATTAAATGACTTATTAAAAGAGGCTCAAAAAGTTTATGTCAGGAGAGATGAAGAAAAAGCCAAAGTAGAAGCCAAAATTATGGTAGCCACTATGAGAGAAAGTAACTTTCAAAGGAATCCTGAAGTCCCTGGATACCACTCCTAGAAATTTGGGCTTTAGAAAAGGGGAAAAGGGAAAAAACAGGAACTCAGTACAAACAAAAAGTCAGGAGCATTCTAGAACTGCTTGCTATTACTGTGGAGAGGAAGGGCATTTTAGAAGAGAATGCCCTCATTTAAAGAAGGATGTGAAAATCTTCCGAGAAATAAACCCAGATGAGGAATAGGGATGTCACCGGCTCTATTTTCTGGGGGACAAATACCATCTAGAGCCTGTGAGAATGTTAAAAGTCGGTCCCCAGGAGGAGGAGTCAGAATTTGTGGTTGATACAGGGGCTGAAAGAACCTGCCTAGTGAATACTCCAAAAGGTTGTAGTATAAGTAAAGATACCATAAAAGTAACAGGGGCAAAAGGAGAAAGTTTTACAGTTCCTGTCATAAAAGACGTGGTAATCGAAGGGGAAACCAGAATTTGGACGGGGGATGTTTCATTAGTCCCTGGGGCAGGTGGCAATTGATTAGGGAGGGATTTACAGGTGGAGCTGGGAATAGGAGTTATACCAGAAGAAGGAAAAATGATGGCTAGAATTTTAAAACTTGGTCAAGAAGATGAAAAGAAAATTAACAAGGAGGTGTGGGCTGGAGAAGGGAATAGAGGAGGACTGGACATTGACCCCATAAGGGTCATGATTGAGAAAGAAGAATGTCCCATACGTGTACGTCAGTACCCTATATCCTTAGAAGGACGAGAAGGCTTAAAACCAGTAATAGAGGGACTAATAAAGGATGGGACATGAGAACCTTGTATGTCTCCTCATAACACCCCTATTCTACCAGTAAAAAAGCCTGATGGCACTTATAGATCAGTGCAAGACTTACGGGAAGTTAATGAGACGACTCGGGCTCGTTATCCTGTGGTACCCAATCCCTATATTCTCCTGAGTAAAGTCCCACCCCAGCACCAGTGGTTTAGTGTAGTGGATTTAAAGGATGCCTTCTGGACCTGCCCACTGGCTGAAGAAAGCCGAGATATTTTCTCCTTTGAATGGGAGGATCCAAATACCGGGAGAAAGCAGCAACTGAGATGGACAAAATTACCGCAGGGATTTACAGAATCACCAAACCTATTTGGACAAGCTTTAGAAATAATATTACAAACTTTCCCTACTCCACCAGGAATACAAATCTTCCACTATGTGAATGATCTCTTATTTTCTGGGGAAGGTGAAAGTGAAGTCAGAGAAGCAACGATAAAACTTCTGAATTTTCTAGGAGAAAAGGGGTTAAGAGTATCAAAAGGGAAACTTCAATTTGTAGAATCAGAAGTAAAATATCTTGGTCACTTAATAAGCAAGGGAAGTCAACAATTAAACCCTGAGAGAATCGAAGGGATTCTATCCCTTTCCCCTCCCTCTTCAAGGAGAGAAATTAAAAAGCTACTTGGATTATTGGGATATTGTAGATATGGATCGAAGGATCCACACTAGCTGTAAAATTTCTGTATGGAAAGTTGACAGAAGGAGATGATATAAAACGCACCAAAGAGGATAATGAGAAATTAGAGGAACTGAAATTAAAACTCGCCTCAGTACCAGCTTCAAGCTTACCCTCATTAGAAAAACTCTTTCATCTGTATGTGAATGTGGAAAATGGAGTAGCTCATGGAGTTCCGGTCCAGGAGTGGGGAGGAGTGAAGAGACCAATAGCTTACTTGTCAAAGATGTTAGATCCAGTAAGCCATGGCTGGCCAATATGTATTCAAGCTATAGCAGCTACTGCAGTCTTGGGAGAAGAAAGTTGTAAACTTACTTTTGGGAGCAAGCTGATAGTGTACACACCTCATGCAGTTCGAAATGTGCTAAACCAGAAAGCTGAAAAATGGTTAACAGACTCTAGGGTGCTAAAATATGAAGCAATTCTGATAGATAGTGATGATTTGGCATTAGAAATGAGTAAGAGCCTAAATCCAGCTCAATTCTTATATGGAGAGCCAAAAGATAACCTGACACATAACTGCTTAGAAATTATCCAATACCAAACCAAAGTTTGAGAAGATCTCAAGGAACAAGCCCTTTCAGAAGGAGAAATTGTCGCTGTTATCCCCAGAGAGATGGCAAAATCACGACATAAGTCCAGGTCAGATGATATGGCCAAAGCAGAGCTAAGCCTCCTTTCATGCCAAAACCCCATCTTTTATAGCATGGATCACAAAAGAGAAATTACATGATTGGCCCTTGGCTAGCCATGCACCACAGTGAGTAGCTGAGTGGTATAACCACCCATTTCAAAATATTATTCTCACAAGACTGAAAACAATTCCACTGTTCTCACAACAGCCTGCAGGTGTAGAAATGGTTTACATTCTCTCAAACTGCTGTCTATCCAGTTTGCATGAGAGTGAAAGCTTTCACAGAGAAGCTGTGAGAAGCTGGATTTCTGTTTCTCAGCTAAAGCATGAGAAAGGAAAAACTTCACAAATTCTTCAGCAGCTGGAAAATTCCTCTGCTCCTGCCTTTTAGCATCCACAAGAAATAATATATGTAGATGGTTCTTCCAGATGTGTACAAGGAAAAAGAATGTCAGGGTATGCTTTAGTTGATGGGAGGACTATGCAAACCATTGAAAAAGGAAAATTACCCTCAAACTGGTCAGCTCATACTTGTGAATTATATGCCCTAAAAAGGGCACTGGAATATTTAGTACACAAGAAAGGAACTATAGATACTGATTCAAGGCACGCTTTTGGAGTAGTACACACCTTTGGGAAAATTTGGGAAGAAAGGGGATTACTTAATTCAAAGGGAAAGGGGTTGATACATGAAGGACTTGCTAAGGATGCTGCAGAAAACTGGATAAAAAGGGTTATGCTAATTTTGACCTCAAAGAACGAAGAATTGGAGACTCTAAAATTCAGTGAAACAGAGTGTTGCCGATCCAGCCCACTGCGGGGCTGGGGCAGCGAGATGCCAATTGACCCCGGACTCTCCTGTGGAAGACACAGACTCGCAGGGTGGGTCGATGGGCGGCTCAGAAGCTTAAGCCGCATCCCCTGGGGCTGTGGCCCAGTCCAAGGTGCCTCCCCCTATTTGGGAAAATTCCCTCTTACTCCGTTGTTCACTGGTTCTTTGTTGTATCTCCCAGTAGTTCTTGTTGAATTGTATCCTCCCCCGGCTTGTAACTCATTGGTTGTTTTCCCCTTTCCCCACGGTTTTCAACCCCCCTCTAAAACTGAAGGAAAAGCCTCTCGGCGGGATCCCAGATTAAGATCATTGCCATGTTCCGGTTGCTAAACTTCTGACAATAAACCTGTTGGAAGCCAGACCAGAACCCTCTCTCTCTTCCTTTATCTCCAAACTAATGTGAGCCGATATCATCAGCTCCTGCTGTGTCTGCTCTGCAAAGAAGCCAGCGAGCTCAGGCAGCAGCACTTTTCCTGATGCCAAAGTCGCTTCTGCGACGCACAGAAGTAACGCAGCTGGACTCTCTCTGACTGAGGGCACACCAGAGCTCGTGCAGCGAGCACAGAACTGCGTTAACAGAGGAAAAAGAATTAAGTAAGATAGGGAGAAAGCCAGACGAATGTGGAAAATGGAAACTCCCTGATGGAAGACAGTTACGTAATAAATCTCTCACCAGAAAAATATTAGAAGACATGCATTAAAAAACTCATTGGGGTACCAAGGCTTTGTGTGATCACTTTCTAAGGAATTATGGGTGCATTGGAATTTATGGACTGGCTAAACAAATAACTGAAAGATGTATGGTTTGCCAAAAAGTAAATAAAAAGGTGATGAGAAAAACAACTCCAGGAGGTCGTGAGTTAGCTGACTGTTTCAAAGTATCCAAGTGGATTTTACTGAACTCCCCCAAATACAGAGGTGGAAATTCTCGTTAGTAATAACAGACCATCTTACCCATTGGGTGGAAGCTGTTCCCACTGTCAGAGGCACAGCCAATGTAGTATGTAAAACCCTCTTAGAACAAATTATTCCCAGGTATGGAATGATTAATAGGATAGACTCAGATAGAGGGACACGCTTTACGTCAAAAGTTCTGCAGCAACTAACTCAAGCCTTGGGAATAAAATGGGAATTACATACCCCATGGCAGCCACAGAGTTCAGGACAGGTAGAGAGGATGAACCAAACTTTAAAGAGAACCTTAACTAAACTAATAATTGAAACTCAAATGTCGTGGGTAAAATGCCTACCTCTGGCTTTATTGAGGGTTCGGACACAACCCAGGTCAGACCTGGGAGTGTCACCTTACGAAATGATGTTTGGGTTACCCTTTCTGACCACCCAACATGAAACTGCTACCTATGAAGTAGGGGAAATGAGTGTTAAAGGATATGTCAACACAATTGCAAGGACCCTTGAAGATACGAGGTTGAAAGGGATAATTCCTCAAACCACACCTTTAGACTTTAAAATCCACAATATCCATCCAGGGGAGTGGGTACTAGTAAAAACATGGAAAGAGCAGTTTTTAACTCCACAAGGGGAAGGTCCTTTTCAGGTGCTACTGATGACTGAGGCAGCGATCCGGACCAAGGAGCCAGGGTGGATCCACGCCAGCAGAATCAAAGGACCCGTGGAAGAACCTAAGGAGTGGACTATAACATCTAAGCCTGTGTCATGGGTTAGCACAGCTACGGAAGTGATTCTCTTGCAAAGAGGCGCTTACAGCTTCCTCTATGACCTGAAAGAACCTATCAACTGGCTAGTTTGAATATGGGCAACTTTTTAAGCCACTTAAGGAGCTTGACACGCCTCTGTGATCCACATTTGAGAATGAACAAACCCCAGGAAAGCTCTCTCTTGCTTCTGGCCTTGGGACAGGTAACTGGGGGGGGGGAGCCCGTGTGGCCCAGTGGGGCTGGGCCAGCCCCTGCTCGGCCCGGAACGGGCTGGAACACAGCCATCCTGGAGCCCTGCGGCCCTGTTCCACCTGCGGCCCCCCCCCAGCCCTGTTACGTGCAGACAGCGTGTCCCGGCTCTACACCCCTCCCCCTCCAGTGCGGCTGAAGATTCAGCTGAAGCTGCCCACTGCACGGCAAAGATCATGTGGCCAACAGCGATAAGTGAATTCCAGCTGCAGGGCCCGGGTGAGATTAACCCTTTTTTAGTGCTGTAAGTTTCCTCCAGAACAGATGAAGCCTGCAGACATCAATCCTCTTCCAAGTCTGAGGAAGAGGGAAGGTGAAGAGAACACCAGAGAGACGCCAAAGACAGTGAAGAAGGAAGAGCTGAAACCCTGAGGGAGGAGAAAGAAGAGATGCTTAGAAGCTGAAATTCTGTTGTAAAGCTATGGTGGTGATGGACTATGATACCTCAGAGTACCCGTTGTAATTTCATGAAAGCATGGGGGGGGTGGAGCGTTCAAACTGTACTTGTGAGCAAAAGTATCTGCGCTGCACCAAGCAAATGACCGTAATTGTGAGCAAAAGTACCTGTGCTGAAACAAGCAAATGCTGAAGCAGCTGTAATTTGATGAGAAGTTTGAACAGGGAGAGATGGAAATGATGAGGACTCTTGCTCCAAATTGTAAGAAGACCTCTGTTCCTAGAGATGAAGATGCTCACAGAGATGGGTGAAGAGAACTTTTGTTTCTGAACAGCTCATCCTTAAAATGGTACCCCAGTAGCTCAAGATTGGACCCTCGAAAGCAGTTGTGGGAAAAGCTGTAAGTCGGGGGAAGGGACTCTCACATGTGAGCAGAGAACCAACACAGGCGGCTGTCTCGCTGTGACATTGAAACCATGAGAGAACTTCTTGTGGAGATGTCTCCATAGCATGAGGAAGAGAGACTCCTCTCCCTAAGTGAGCTGAACAAGGTTATTATAGAAGTGGCAAAGAGACTGAAAATCTCAAGGGTTGTCTTTTTACATTGTAGTGGGAGAAGGGAGAAAGGTGGGGGGAGGAGAAGTGTTCCGAAGGTTTGGTCTGAATTTTTTACCCTTTCTTTTAGGTCTGTTAGTACACTTCTTTATATTCTTTTAAGTTTTGTGCTTGCTTTGCTTTCTCCTAATTCTTATCTCACAGAAGGTAAATAAGTAAGTGTCCTGGGTTGCAGTGTATTCTATTACCATCCTCATGAGGTGTTGAAATCAGGTGGGGCAGTGTTTCCTTGCCTCCTCCCCCCAGACTATCTTGCTGTTAATGGCCCATCATTGTCCTGCCACATGACTCAGAGATAACTCCCTCCGGACTATCTTCTGTTAATGAGCCTAATCAACACTTGGCCTCATGACTCATTACCCCATTGTGAGATGCTCCAGCCAGAGGGAGGAACCAAGCATCCCATCGTGGATATAAGCTGCGGCTGAACACCAGAGACAACCCCTTTCCACTGGATTTCCAGAGGACAGGAGCTACACAGCCACCACTGGACCTTCTGAGGAAGAGGAGACCCTTTTTCTACAGGATCACCGCTTCAGAGGACTGCAGCCACCATTCTACCACACAGCTACCACCACCCTGCCTAACAGGGACTCAGCTTGTATCCTGACTCTGTCAGTTTGAACCAGAGTTTTCTTTTAGTTTTTTTTCTTTCCTTTACTTTAACTTCCCCATTAAATCGTTATTCTGACTTGGTGCCTCCCACTGGTTTGTTTTCAAACTAGTAAAGTAAGTAATGAGTATTTTGAACCAAAACCACTACAGCTTGGTGATACCAAGTTGATTCTTAAGCGGGAACTGGGGGGTAGTGCACTGGGAAGGCCCAAATGATCCAAGGGATGCACCAAGAATCACACCTGATTGGGAAATAAGGCCAAGCTTATATCAGTGGTTTCAAGTGTCACCTGGACAAATTCTGAGACACCTCCGGTACCCCTCTTGGGGAGGAATCCTTCCACTCCAAACAGGAGGATCAGGACTATTTTGGGCTGAGGGTTCTCATATTCTGGCCTTAGCCTGTAACTTACTTAAAAAGGAGGAGGAATTGCTACCTCCAACAGTGCCATACCATATACCCTGTCTGATTCATCCCAATACTGGACATGCTAGCTGGGTTAAAAGTAAATGTGTAGACTGTAAAAACTATTGGTATCGTAGTTCACTAAAACGACGCTCTCATTGCATGAAGTGTCAAACACCACATCTATTCCCCATCCAGGTAGAGCAAAGAACAGCTGAAATACTAACCCTGCTTTGTGGATGGGAATTACTAGTGCCTGTTGAATGGGAGATACCTGAGGAATGGTGGGAAGTTGCAATTAAGAAGTGTCAAAAGCAATTTGCCTGGAAACTAGCAAAGAGGAAGTGACGAGGAAATAGAGGGCAAGATTGAATTGACCACTATAGCTGCCACCAAGAAGATCACATACCCCTGCTGTGGGCAGCAGCCCCATAGGCACGGGAGGTGGAAGTATCAGCCATATCGGACCTCTGTTATTCCTTTATCTGTCACTCCTCTTTTGTCTCTGCCCTCTGGGGATACCGACACAGCCATGCCATAGGTGCTACTGAAAGCTGTATATGGAAAAACACCGAGGTTCCTTTTTCATTGTGCATACCCATGTCAACAGTCACTGTTACAACCCATCCAAAGTAGAAAACTGTATGCAAAATGGGAAAAAGTACTGGATTGCAGAAAACCTAGGAACAAGTGGTAGCAGGTTGGGAAGTAAATGTCCAAAAGGAGAAAGATGGATTTGTTTCACATATATTGCTGGGAGTAAAGTCTCAGGCTTAGTAAAAGAACAACTGGTAAACAAAAAGGCAAAGCCAGCACAGCAATCTAACTCTATATCGACCCCAATTCAAGACATGTATGTGAAACTCAAAACAACAATTAGAAAATGAAAAGGAAATATCAAAATTTGGAAAAAACCTGTTTGTGGAATTAGGGGAAAGGACAGGTAAGGAGCTTAATGTAACCAGCTGTTGGGTCTGTGGAGGGCCTCTGATGACAGAGGAATGGCCATGGAAAGGCAGTAGCTTGAGCCCAATAGAACTCCTTAAGTGGAATCGGACAAGGATAAGGGGAGAAAACAAAGCAGAAGGGTGGGTACTGAGTTCAACAGTGATAGGAGAGGAGTGTCTCTGGCATACTGGGAACAATTTCCTTTACAAAGTAGGAAATACTCCTTGTAAGAGATATAAGGTCAGTAATGAAACTTTTACATGGTGGGTCCCTGTCTCGGTTTTGAAAGACAGGTGTCTGCTAAGGAAGGCAGAGGCCCCCCTTGAAGTGGCAGATATAACCCCTTTTCTCTCTGAGTTATTATATTTTGAAATCAAGGGCCTTTAGGCAAAGATGTGGGAAATAGGAATAACAGTTCTTTACTCTATATATATATATATGTATATAACCAGTCAAACAAAACAACAACAACTCTGGCAGTAACAGCAAACACAAGCCCAGTCCCAGCCTTCTCGGCTGTCGGGCCCTTTCCCCTCGGGTGCAGTTCCGCTCGCAGCCGGCAGGGGCGCTGGCGGCTCCCGGTGAGCAGGGCAGGTGCGATGGTTCCCCCGCGGCTGCAGGGGGCGCTCCGGAGCGAGCTCGGGGAGCGCGCGGCACCGGTGCCCCGGGATCCCGGGAAGGGATGGGACAAAGGCTTCACAAACCCCTGGGCAGCCGATCCCGGGCTCTCAGGAACAGCAGGCTGGAACGGCAGGCTAGAGCGGCAGGCTGGAGCGGCAGGGACGAACGCAAATCCCGGGTGGCAGGTGAGATGTATCCAGATGGGAGAACCCCACGGAGGCCCAGGCAGGCAGGGCGAGCAGGGCTACAGCGTAGCGAAAGCTCAAAGCAGCAGCGGGGCAGGACAGCCACAGCCCGGTCTCCAGCAGGGCAGGGAAAGCGGCTTTTGGGGTCCCGGCGTTGTTTCCAGCAGGAAGAAAGAACGGCCAAAAAGAAAGAAGCAGCAGCTCCTTTCTCTGCAGCTTCTCTCTCCGGACGCTCAGAGCGAACTGACCCCACACCCAGGTGTAAACAAGAGTAGCCAGGCCCGCCCCACTCCCGTTTTGTCTTTCTTAAGTACAGCTATTTGTCCCCTAGCAACATGCATATGGGAGAAAATTCCTTTAACAGGAAAACCTAAGACTAAACTAAACCCCAACAGTCCCTGTCATAGGTTAGCAAGCATAGTCCTGGAAGGGATGTCCTCGCTAAGGGGTGCTTACAGCTTCCTCTGGGACTTGACAGAACCTATCAGCGGCCAGTTCTTTAAGCCACTTGAAGTTGTGACCGCCTCTGTAATCCGCACTTAAGAATAGACAACCCTCCCACAGCTCTCTCTCTCTCGTTTCCAGTGTTGGGACAGGTGGCTGCGGGCCCGGTGTGGGGGCCAGCGGGCCCGGCCAGGCCCTGCTCGGGCCAGGCCGGGCCAGGCCACGGCCATCCTGGAGTCAATGGACCTGTTCCAGCCGTGGAACTCCCCCCCCCCCCCCCCCACTGCCTTGCCATGGGCAGCCAGAGCGGCTTGGCTTCCCCCCCTCTCCACTGCGATAAGAAAAATTCAACATTCCAGCTGCAAAGCTCCAAGGCTGCGGTGAGATTAGCCCTTTTACTGCTGTGGAGAGCTGAAACCCTGAGGGAAGAGAGAGAGGAGATGCTTAAAGCTGAAATTCTGTTGCGAAGCTATGATATATCAGAGTATCCCATTGTAATTTCATGAAGATATGGGGGGTGGAGTGTTCAACTCGTAAGCAAAAGCACCTGCGCTGAGATAGGCAGATGCTGACACAGCTGTAATTTCATGAGAAGTTTGGACGGGGAGAGATGAACCAGATGAGGACTTTTGCTCCAAATGGGAAAGGAGAAACCTCAGTTCCTAGAGATACTCCCAGAGATAGTCCTAACGATGAAGATGATGAAGACCCTTTGCTCCCAGGGAAGGAGAAGGGCCTCTGTTTTTGTTTCTGAATGGTTCAACCTTAAAATTGTACCCCAAAAAACTTCAAGAGTGGACCCTCGAAAGCAGTTGCGGGAAAAGCTGCAAGCTGGGGGAAGGGACTCGCATGCGAGCAGAGAGACTCCTCTTCCTAAATGGACTGAACAATATTTGGAAGTGGGCGGCTGTCTCATTGTGATAATGTTTTCATAGCACGAGCAAGAAGAGACTTCTCTTTCTAAATGGACTGAACAAGGTTATTATGGAAGTGGTAAACAGACTGAACATCTCAAGGGTTGTCTTTTTACACTGTCAGTGGGAGAAGGGAGGAAGGTGGGGGGAGGAGGAGAGTTCTGAAGGTGGTATAATATTTTTTCCTTCTTTTAGGTCCTTTGATAAACTTCTTTATATTCTTTCAAGTTTGGTGCCTGCTTTGCATTTGTCCTAATTCTTATCTCACAGAAGATGAACAGTAATGAGTATTTTGGACCAAACCACTACACTAAATTGGTGTTTCTGCCCGGTTACAAACCCAACCTCCTACAGTCCCCGAGAAACCAGCTCTGTACTGGACTCAGGAAAAAACAAAGGAAAAGAATTGTAAGTACAGTAATAAGGTCAAACTCTTTCAATACAATGATACAAACAAAAATCCTTATTTTGGGATCCCATATATATCAAATTTTTGGGAAAATACAAATCAACAAAAATTTGATCACTGGAGGGCACCAGATGGCCTATTTTGGATATGTGGAAAAAGGGCATATGCAAAGCTCCCCTCTCGGTGGAAAGGGAGTTGTACCCTGGGAATCGTACACCCAGGATTCTTTCTTTTACCCAAGCCAGACGAAGATCAACTAGGAATACCAGTGTATGAGGATCTGAAAAGGAATAAAAGAGAATTGATTGGAGGATCTCAAAAATGGAGAGATGAGGAATGGCCCACTCATCACGTAACTGAAATGTATGGGCCAGCCACCTGGGCACAAGATGGGAGTTGGGGGTATCGAACCCCAATTTACATGCTGAATCAGATTATAAGACTCAAAGGAGTTGTAGAAATAATAATGAATCAAACTGGTCAGGCATTGGAATTACTAGCTAGCCAACAGAGCCAAACAAGAGCTGCGGTGTATCAGAATAGGTTGGCTTTAGACTATCCATTGGCTGAAGAAGGAGGTGTTTGTAGAAAATTTAATACATCAGACTGTTGTTTGAAGATAGATGACCATGGGGATGCTGTCCTAGATATGGCCAAAAATGTCAGAAAAATAGCCCATGTACTGGTCCAAAAGTGGGAATCCGCACTAAAACTTAGCTGGTGGGATAATGTATTGGGAATAGAATGGTGGAAGAAGTGAGACTTCTTCCTTTTATGTGCCACTGCAGGCTTGATATTTCTCCCTTGCCTGATCCCCTGTTTTATTTGATTAGTATCTACTGTGGTCCAAGGCATGCAAATAGTACCAATGCCTGTGGAAGCAAAACTGGCCACATCTGGAACGGCACAAAAGATCATGGTGTTAAAGAAGCAAAATGATATCAAAGATCCCTTTGAAGAAGCAAGATTGATTTGTGAAAAAAGTGAGCAATTAAAGGCTAGAAAACAAGGGATACTGCTCAAGCCAAATGATCTGTAAAGAAAGAAAAAGGGAGGTATTGTTATAAATGTATTGTGATGTTGGCTTTTCGCACGTTACATAATGTTAGAAAAACTTTACCTAGTTCTGTAATGTAATACGTGATATAGAATGTCTATTGTTTATGTAGTCAATTTAGAAAAGATAGGCAGAGAAAGCCTTCACATTTCTGGAGTATCTTATCAGAGAAGAAGAAAACCAGAAACCAGAGAGAAGAATTTATGGAGGGAGCAGAGATGGAATGGAGCCAAGGAGGAAGATAAGGCTGGTGGGATGATACACAGAAACTCCAAAGAATTTATGAATCATGCATGATTGTGCTGAATATGCAATAAGAGATGTACTTTTAAAGATGATCTTTTGGATGTAGAGGTGTGCCTTTGGCTCTCTGCCAAAGCACCCAGCCATAATACCCTTAATTTGCTATTGTCTCCTAATGGTCCCTTTTATTAAACTTTTTAAAAATTTTACAAAAAGTGAACCTCATTTTTCACAACTCCTTGGAGGAGAGAATTGGAGGCCAGGATTGAACAAAAGCTCTCACAGACTCAGTGTGGAAAGGGAAAACCTTAAAAACCTTGAGTATCTCAGAGCATTAATGAGCCCCACTGAGTGTCAATGCAAAGCTCTCAAGGGACTTGTTAAAGTAATTGGAGATAATTGGAGGCCATGATTGCACAAACCTCTCAGAGACTCACTGTCAAAAAGAAGTACTTATATTAATGCTGAGTACCCTGAAGCATTAATGAGCCCCAGTGAGTGTTGTTACTGACAAAGAATCTCCAGGGACTCATTAGAGCAGATAATTGGGGGCCAGGATTGCACAAAGCTCTCAGAGACTCCCAGGCAAAAGCCAAAGCCAAAGTCTTTTGAAAACCCTTCAGTCCCTGGGAGCATTGAGGAGCCCCCAGGGCCATTCTTGACCAAGGCTCCCCAGGGACTCCTTCCAGCAGATCCCTGAGGCCACTGGGATGTGGGGGGATGCTGAGGGCAGGACAAGGGGCTGACAGTGCCCAGCCTTGCTGGGGCTGTGCCAGGAGGTCCCAGGGCCTCAGGACAAGGTGTCTCCTCCCAGCCCTTGGTGGCACAGACGCTGCTGTGCCCCAGGGCACCAAGGCTTGGCTTCTCCTGGGCACTGCCAGCCCTGCCAGGGCCCTTGGCCATGGCCAGCACAGCTTGTCCTGCGCTGTCCCACAGCTGCTGCTGTGTCCCTGCAGGCTGCACACTCCCATCTCGCTGCCCCGCCAACTCTGCCCTGCCACTGCCAGCCCTGGCCTGAGCTGTGCCCACCCTCACCCTCTGTGCCTTGGACACACACACATGCCCTGAGCTCATCCTCCCTCTGGGTGCTTCTCCTGCCCCAGCGCTGCCCTGGGAGGGACATTTCCTCCTCCTCATGCCCAGTGTCCCCCTGCCCAGCTGCTCTGTGGGGCAGTGCGTGTCTCTGCTGCTGTTCCCTCACTCCCAGGAAAGCTGCACCCTGTGGGGCACGGTCCTTTCAGCAGCCTCCCAGCCCCTCAGCCTTGTTGGGCCCTTTCCCTGAGCAGACAGCAGCAGCATCTCCGTGCTCTGCCCAGCATGCTCCTTTCGTCACCAAACTGCAGGAAAATAGAAACTGTCCAACACCATCTTTGAAGTGTTAGAGAAGCAGGCCCTGTGGAACCAACGAGCCCTTGGGACACAGGAGGATCTCGTGTAACCAAGGGTCAGTTCTGACACTGCAGATCCAAAGAGATCCTTGTGACACTCTGGGGCCTTGTGGAGCCCTTCTGCCCTGGTCTCTGCACCAAGGAGACCCTTGTGACACTATGGGACCTTCTGCAGCCAAGGAGAGCATTGTGAGAGTGTGGGGCCATGGAACCAAGGGACCATTGTGACCTTGTGGGGCCTCATGGACTCAAGGGACCATTGCCACACTGGGGGGCCTCATGGAATGAAGGGTCCATTGTGCCACTGCAGAACCAAGGACACCATGGTTACACTGCGGGGTCCATGGAACCAAGGTACCATTGGGACACCCCGTGGCCTCATCCTCTTGAATTTCAACAGATCTGAGGGATGGCAGCACCTGCAGGCAGCACTGAAGGATTCTGGGGAGAACCTTTGATCCCTGCTCCAAAGGAAATCAGAGAAAGACCCCTGGTAAGATAAAGGCACCTTTTCGTTTTCCTTTTCCTTTTTCCTTTTCCTGGTGTAAACTGTTGACCTGCCTGTAAGGTGCAGCAAAAGCTTTGCAGGGTTTGGTTCAAGGTACCCAAGGTTGGAACAAGGGAAGTGTTCGAGTCCCTTCTAAGAGAAGGGTTGGAGTCTTTGTGCCATGACTGCCTGGGATTCATGGAACAAGTGTGTTCTGGCAGACTCTGGGACCTCGAGAGCAATCCCATGCAGGAGCCAGCACTGGACCTGCACCCTGGTGGGAGCAGTGTGGTACGGATGGGAAACGGGCAGCTGGGTGTGCAGTGGGAACCTCGAGCCCGGTCATAGAAGGCCAGGCTTTAGCTTTGAACACAGCAGCACAAAAAGCAGAATGAATGACCTTTCCTAGAAATCACTGAAGGAAAAAGGGTGAACATATGGACTGATTTGAACTCTGGGTTTGGAATAATACACGCCCAGGGAGCCACATGGAAGGAAAGGGCACAGAGGTCTCCAGTGAATACAAAAATAAATCAGTCACCTACTGCAGAGTGTGCCACAGCCAAAAGAAGTGGCCCTGATGCCCTTGTAAAGCCCATGGGTTTGGAGACTCCCCAGTTAATCCAGGGAACCCATTGGCTGACCGAACAGCTCAAGAGGGTGCTGAAAAAGCTCTCCTTGCACTAATACCTAGCAAAAACTGGAATGTTCTGCAACACAAACCAGATTCCAGTGATCAGGACAGGCAGTCAGCCCCAGCAGCAGCAGCTACGGAAAATCCCAGCAGGTGATTGGTAACCCCGTGTGGGCAGGTAATTGTAGCTCCACAATTAATGTATAATAGAACTAAAACATGAGGAAACATTAGGAAACGGAAAATACAATATGGTGGCCAGTTTACAAAGGCATCTAGTAAGCACAAAAATGGCAAAAAATAATAGACCAGTTGCTGAGAAAGATGGGATTGGTTTTGAAGGAAGAAGGCTGCCTCCAGGGCTCGTTAAATGGGAATCACCAGGTGATTTTGGCAAACTGATTTTGCAGAACTGCCCAGGCAGAAGGGGGACTGGCACATTTTGGTATTGGTGGATACTTTTTCTGGATGGCCAGAAGCTTTCCCATGTGGCACCAACAAGACAAGGGAAGTCTCAAAAGTTTTGCTGAAATGAATATTTAATAGCACTGGGACTAACTCTTGTAAGCCTTAAAAGGTGCATGGTTCTCAACAGATCATTGGGGCTGGACTCGCCTGTACATCCTTTCCAACCAGGAGATGCGGTGTGCACCAGTACCTGGAATTTTGGAACAATCCAGCCAAAGTGGAAGGGACCATATCAAGTCCTCCTGGTAACCTACCCTGCACTCAAGGTAGAAGGAATCCAACTTGGGGTCCATCACATGTGGATAAATCCAGCGAGCACACATTAAACACAGCAGAAACAAGACTGACTGACACCGTGGAGTTTGGGGTTTTACATAAATCCTATTGTTTTAAGTATTGAATATGATTTTCTAAGGGGATATTATTTATTGGATTTAGATGAAGATGATCAATAATTGTGTATCTATAATAGTGACAGAAACAATGTTCCTGACTTCTGGGAAGGGAAATGCGGTTTTCAAAGTCAGTGCAAGATGTTGGCAGATTACAGAACGTAACCCCTGTAACAGCTTGTTTGCCAACACCAACCTCTGCAGAAAATCCAGCTCCGTGGAGAGCTTCAGTCAGCAATTTGACAAAAATCTGGGAATGCGTGTGGGAAGGAAATAGCACCCAGGGCACCTGGACAGGGATGGAAGGAGAATATTCCTTACCATGGACACATCAGAACAATACTGCTGAGAATTATAACATTTCCAAACTAGATCTGGAAATTACCTCAGGAAATATTGATCAGCTGACAGATTGCACTGATACCCCCTGGGACTGTCAAATTCCAGCAGTATGGAATGGCCCTCAGACAGGACACTGGGAATGTTTCCAGCCAGTTCAGGGGTGTCTGGGCTGGGCAGGGAGCCCAGGCCTCCCACAGGACCCCTTACAGGTGGGTATAAAATATCCTGATTTAACAAGGTCAAGGCCAAAGGATCCCAGGACCAAGGAAAAGTGGGATTGCCCTGGGACAGACACTTGAGCTGTTTGGAATCCTGAGGTACAGCGGCTCCTGGCTGTGGCCCAGGCTCGGAGGCTGGGCTGCATCTGTAGAAATGATTCCGCCTTTCTCAGGGACACCTGGGCTCAGCCAACAAACAATGTGCCCTGGAGAGGCACAGAGTGTCAGCAGGACACGGTCAGATCCTCAGGGTCCACAGGATGGGTGGGAAGTGATGGAATTTGGAGCACACGTTTGCCCCTGGGAGAATCAGGAGCACCATGGCCACTGGGGGTATTAACGTTCCGTCCCTCGTGCAAGGAGGAATGTACGAGAACCCGACTGTGGGGAAAAGCTAAAGGGGATGGAACTTGGAAACTCGCGGGAACTCCAGCGGGATGGATTTTAGAATCCATCTCTGCTCCACAAAGATCTGCCTTTAGGAACAGACCAGCCACACACCATTGGGCTCTGCATATGGGAACTTTAGTGAATGCAGCTCCTTTGGGGTTTGCTGAAATAAAGGAACAATTGCCAGCCACAGCTAAAATGACCTTACAGAGCAGATTTGCTTTAGCCCTATTGCTGCTACATGAACAGGGAGTATGTGGATTCTTGAACTGAAACAGCAACACTTCTTGCGTGCACATTCCAAATGTGATGCTGGATTGGATGATTGGGTAGAGAGGATAAAATCAGTTGCTGCATCCAGCAGGGAATTCAGGGGAGGATTTTAAAGTAACTGGTTGAATAAAATATTTAAGAGGACTTGGATTTTCCCTGACTGATGGTTGGCCTCACTTTTGCAAAGTCTAACTGGGATCACAGCAATACTTGTGCTTATGACACTTGCTTTGAGCTTTGTAAAGAACATGGTTGTGAAAGCAGCTGAGGAACCCGTGGGATGTGAGTAAAGGAGCAGAGTGAGGCTCACGAAGGCTTGAAGGGAAGAGAAGCTTCCCAACCCTCCAAGAGGGGAAATTCGCCAGATGAAAAACCGTTTGCACCTACTGGGTTCATACAATGCTTCTTCTCCAAAAGCCACTGGCCATGGAACCACACAGCGCTGATTCTGTAGGCAGCAACCAGCCCAGGTGTGCCAACTTTCACCAGTTCACTGGGCAGTCAGGGCTGGCTTTGGGGTCACCGACCACCAGGGACCCCCAAAGAGACCCCTAGGGCAGAAGAACGGATGTGCAAAGGGGTGGGGGAAATATGCAATGTGAGGAATGAGACAACTCTTAGAAAAAATAAAATAATTTATTAAAGACAGAAAAATCAAAAAATTACAGAAATTAGAAAAAATATAAAAATTTGGGATCCTAGTGGCTCAGGAGGTATGCCCCAGGAGCGCAGCGATTAGAGATCTTCAGGCTTAGACAGCACTGGACCTCTGGTGGAAGAACTTGCAATGCTGGGCTGACTTTTAGCTAATCTAAAAGTCAAGGAAAAATTATTAAAAGCGCCTTAATAGGAGTAAGGCTTTAACAGCCACCACTGGCATCCACTACATCTAATCTGCAGTAATCTGTACTCTGGTCTGAGGCTTGCCTCGTTGTCTTATAGTGCCTTTGCTCCGCCCCAGTCTGCCCTCAGCCCACCCACAGCCCGCCCACAGCACACCCCTTTGGTCCAAAGTGATTGGTGCTTTCCTTTTGACAGATCATCTCTGTCTACCAATAGCTCGTCGTTGTCGGGGGGGTAGTAACAGCTGAAGCAAGGGTGCTAACATGCCCTCATTAAGATTCAGGTTGCCACGGAGCTTGCCTGCAGAATAACGGCCATTGGTCTAAAAATAGCTGTTGGCTGTTAGAAACTGGGGTTTTGGAGTTGGTCCTGGGTCTAAGGTGCAAAGTAGAAACCCTTAAAAAAATATTAAAATACATCTCATACATCTTAAAACATTTGTAAAAGTATACAATGAACATGGGAAAAATAACTCTTATAGTGTACAAGTGGCTTAAAGTCTGAAAAGGGGTTTTAACTGGGAAACTTTTAACTGGGGGATTTTTAACTGGGAATGGTGCAAATAAACCGCTTTGAACCATTTAGAACACTAATAACAGAACTTGATTTCTGTACCTGGGCTGATAGGTTAATTTTAACATTCAATTAAAACATATTTAACTCAAAATTAACTAACTAAAGCACTTAACATGCAAAGACCAAGCTAATTAGGGATTTCATGTATGACATGCAATGATTCTGGGGCAATGAGTATTGTGTGTGTGTTTCTTGTGGGACAATCTGGGAGTGTCTGTGAAACACAGTCTGCAAACAGGAACATTCCTGGACTCAGCACACGCGACTTTGGGAGGGGCTCTCCCCTCGTGCATCCGGCCCAATAAAGAATGCTGCTGCTTCGTGCTGCGCTGGTGCTGAGGAGGTTTTGTTTCACTGAAGTTTTGGTAACACCTCTGTGCCTGTGTCACAGAACCACAGAGCAGCTGTGATGTCAGAAAGGGGCTGTGTGACATCACAGGGTGGGCTCTGACATCACAGGGCAGAGGTCAGATATCATCTAGCAGACTATGACATCACAGAGCAATGGTGACATCACAGAGCAGGCTGTGACATCACAGGGTGCTGCTGTGACATCACAGTGCAGAGTTGTGACATCACAGACAGGGCTGTGACATCACAGGGTGCTTGTGTGACATCACAGAGTGGTCATGTGACATCCCAGAACAGGCTGTGACATCACAGAGTGGGTTGTGACATCACAGGGTGGCTGTGTGACATCATGGAGTCATCTGTGACATCCTGGAGCAGCTGTGTGATATCACAGAGAGGACTGACATCATCGCTGGGTGGTGTGACATCACAGAGTGGCTGTGAAATCACAGGGTGGCTGTGTGACATCCCAGGGTGGCTGTGTGACATCCCAGGGGGTTGGATGCCATGGCAACCCTCATCCGTTCCAGTTCCCTTGGAAACCCCCCAGGACCCATTGCTGCAGTCAGGCTCCGTGGCCACTTGCCCGCAGAGCTGTGGCTGCCCTCGGCTGCCATGGCAGCCCTCAGGACAGAGCGGTGCCGGGGCTGGTGCCAGCTACAATTGCAGTGACACTCGCTGATGCCCTCAGGTGCCACGGCAGCGGCCACAGGGACCCGTTCCTCACTTTGGTGCCACGGACACCAACGCTTGGCCCCGCTGCCATGGGCATTGGCACGGTCACCTGCACTCAGGGCCCTTGGCCGGGCACTGCTGCCATGGACACGGGCACGGAGCCCTGGGCCACAGGCAGCTGCCGTGGCCACCAGCCCAAGGTCCTGTGGCCAGGGCCGGGGGCATGGAAAGGAACCCGTGGAGCCATGGTGATGGTGGGTGGCCATGGGGTGCTGCTGTGGGCTGGGCCAGAGGGAATTTCCTTGCCAGCCCTTTCTCTGGGGCTGTGTTTGGCTCTGTGCTGAGCACAGCGTTGCTCACACTGAGATGGTTTTGTTCTTGCTGAGCTTGCACAGAGCCAAGGCCTTTCCTGCCCCTTGTCCGGCCACGCAGGGGAGGGGCTGGGGGTGCGGGGGAGCTTGGCAGGGGTCACAGCCAGGACAGGTGACCCCAGCTGACCACAGGACATCATGGCCAGTGTATAAAGTGGGGGGATCAAGGAGGAAGGGGGGACATTTCGAGTGAAGGTTTTTGTCTTCCCAGGTAACACTCAGGCAGGATGGGGCCCTGTTTTGCTGGTGGGCAGCGTCAGCACCAAAGACACAGACACCAACTGAAGGAATTGTGTAATTTATAAAATGCAAATCTGCAAAGAATTACAAAAGCATAAGCTCAGCAAAGCACAAAATCATTCACAAAGAATCACAGCAGGAGCAGCTCAGCAATGCCCCCAATCATCCCTGCCAAAGATTGCCTGCAGTGATTAACCAAGATGCAGCCCCAGTTCCCCTCAGACTTTACCATCACCCAGAGCCACCCATCAGCTGGGGGAAGCTGTCCCAGCCAAGGACTGGAGAGCCACTCGCGGACACTGGGAATTCCTGCAGCTGCCTCCAGCCACAGCTGAGGCTCCAACCCCGCTGGGAGAGGGCCCAGCTTTGACAGTGCTGGAGAAACAAACTGACAGCACTTCCAGTGCGGGAACATCTGCTTTCATCCTCCTCTTGGCTTCCTCCTAAGCCTGGCCAGGGCTCAAGGAGGAGCCAGGGGAGCTGCCTTTGACCATACAGCCCCAAACAAGGTCAGATGTCAGATTTCAGGCCTTGTCCAGCTTCTAAACACAGAAAGGTCAATACATGTTTCACTAATGAGAGGATACATCTATCACAGTGCTAATGATCATGCAAATTTCGTTAAGGAGCAGATACAAAGATAATCTTTGGTTGGAAGGTTCATCCAGAGGTCACCTTTGGCTCAGGGCCTGTTGTCCAGGCCTTGGCACTTCAGGGATGTGGTTTAGTGCTGGGCTTGACAGTGCTGGGTTAATGGTAGGACTCGATGAGCTCAGAGGTCTTTTCCAACAGGAAGGATTCTGTAATTCCAGGATTTAGCCAGGTCCATGTTAGCAGCATTACTTTGCCCAAAAGTCTCCTCTTGCTCAGCTCTTGTGGCCTAAGGCTTCAGCTCCTTCAGCTCCTGGTGCTGAGCTGCTCATGCCAAACGAGACGACTTGAGAGAAGAATACAGTTCATCCAATTCCTTCTGGCACATGGAGAGGGGAAGCTGTGAAAACAGGAGCATTGTTTGCTGTGGCCTCCTCTATGCCCTCCACGCCTTTCAGTGCTTTGAAACAGCCAAGAGCTTTCTCCAAGAGTGCAATGAAGCAGCTGTTCCTGCTCCCAGTCTCTGCCCTTGACTGCTTTTGTCCCTCTTGCTGTGCCCTCTGTGCCCCCGGGGCTGGGTGGCTGCTGCCCAGGGCTGTGGCACTGGCACAGCTCCAGTGCTCGAGACCCTCCTTTCTCTGCCCTTGGAGCTGCCTGCTCACAGCAGCCTTTTCCATCTGCAAGCTCCACATGGACAGGGAGTGCCCACCTCTGCTCCTTGCACACCCTCCAGGAGCCCAGGGCTGCCATCTCCAGTCCCTGCTGGCCTTGGAGCTGCAGGGGGACAAAGGCAGCTGCTTCTGGTCCCTCTGCATGTCCCCGTGTTCAGCAGTGCTGCTCCATCATTTAGGACATATTTTCTGTTTAATTAATAGAAAAAAACAAAAGAAAAACCCCAGAAAATATTATGAAACATAAAACCGAAACCCAAATGTGGAGTGAAAAATCTTTTGTAACTCTGGATTAAGAGGTAACTGATCTTTTCAAAAAGACAACTTAGGTATTTGTAAATATGCTGATGGCATTGATCCATCTTACTGACCTCAGCAGCCCTTTTTTAAAGATTTTGGGCTTTGTTTCCAACATTGTTATCTTAAATTGTGGTTGAAGCAATAGGAAATTGCTTGTGCCCTGCCAGCTCCGAGCAGGACTGGCAATCTAAACTCTGTCCCACCCCAACTCACTGAGAAGATGCCCTTCCTTCTCACCCTGCAATGAGCTGCACATTCCCTCTGAAATTGTCAGGGTGTTCTTAAAGACACAAAGTCCCACTCAGGGCTTTTTACTCTGGTTTGGCAGTGGAGAAGGGCAATTCTTCCTCCATCAGCTCCAGACTGCACTGCCTCAGGAACACAGCCCACTCACCAGGTTGGGCCCACTCGTGGCACTTCCAGAGGAGGAAGAAAGTGCAATGGCACAATTCCAGCCCAAAAGGAAGGAAGAGTGGGACAGACAGAACTGTGCAGATCCAGGCATTCAGCTGGGACTGTGCAGAGTTTGGGTTCTTGCCAGTGGCATGTGTGTCCCTGACTGCAATCTCTTGGCCTGCACCAGAGTCTCACTCACCTGCAAAAGCAGAAAGCTCCGTCGCTGTGCTCGCAAGGGGCTCGTCTGATGCAAAGCTGTCAGAGCCCTGTGAGGGGAGAGCGGGCCCAGCCGTGCCCGGGGCTGAGCCCCAGCAGAGCCCTGGCAGAGCCCGGAGCAGCCTCAGCATCGGCAGAGCCCGGCTGCAAGGAGAGAAAGCAGAACCCGCCCGTCAGCTGAAGCCTCCTGTCCCCTTGTCCCAGCCGCCCGCAGTGCCCAGGCCGTGCTGGCCGTGCTCAGAGCTGGGCCCAAAGCTGCCCAGCATTGCTGCCTTTGGGAGCAGAGCAGCAGGGCAGGACATGTGCCCAGCCTGCAGCCAGCCATGGCACAGCCACCTCCTCAGCAGCTGCCCAGAGCCCAAAAGCAGCTTGGCAGCCACTGAAGAATTGGCTGCAGCCGCCCCAGCAAAGGGGGAACCTTTGGTGCCCGGCCAGGCCGTGCCATGCCCAGCTCTGGCAGCATCCCCCTGGCTCTGGACTGCACGCACACTGGGCGTGGAGCGTGTCTTTGGAGAAGGTGCCAGAATCAAAGGCCATCATCTTCAGCTGCCGCTGGCCAGCTCCAGGAAGAGGTTGTGGTCCTTGAGCTCGTCCTTGGTGCCTCCAGCAGCAGCAGCCCCACCTGCTACAGCTTCTCCAGGGGCTCCTTCTCCTTCCCTGGGGCCACACCAGGCTCTCAGGGTTCTGCCCAGGGCCCCAGCCATCAGTGAACCAGACAAGCAAAACCAGGGGGGATGGTGGCCACCAGTGCTTGCCAGAGCAGGCCTCCAGCTCAGCTGCAGCCCAAGAGCTGCGTGTTCCCTTCTGATGCTCCCTGCTCACAGCTACAGGCAGGACAAAAGAGTCTGCTTTGCTTTGCCACTGATTGCCAAGAGCTGTGTGGGGCTGTTACCTGCCAGGCCCCTGGATCACACTGTGCCCGTGGGGCTCTGCCATCCTCTAGGGCACATGAACACCCTGCAGCCAAGGCTCACTGAAGAGCTCTTCCAAGGACGGCCTGGCCAAGGGCTGCATGGACAAGCACCTCTTCAGAACATCCTGGCACTCTGGGCACAGAAAGCAGAAACCACCAGGCAGCTGCAGAAGGATCCCGCCCGCTTTGCCCCCCGTTCCCGTGCCCAGGCCATGCTGGCTGTGCCCAGAGCTGTGCCTAAACTTGCCCACGCATTCTGTGCTTTGGAGGGCAGCAGGAGAGCAGGACATGTGCCACCTGCTCAGAGCTGCCAGAGCGGGATGCTCCTGAGCCCGCTGCTGCCTCCCAGCACTGCTATTCCCCCCATGCCGCAGAGATGAGGGATCCACACAAAAGGAACCAGACCAGAAGCCGACACTTTCATTGCCTGCCAGAAATGGGTCTCATTTTGCTCTGCATTCCTTTCCTAGCAGGTGTTATCTATTAAAGAAAAAAAGAGAAAAAGAAAAGAACCAGAAGGAGTATGAAAGATGAAAACAAAACCCAAATGTGGAGTGAAAAGTCTTCTGCACCTTTGGATTCAGAGGTAATTGATATTTTTTAAAAGAGAACTCGGTTATTTACCTTTTTTTTGTTTCATTCAGTACTTACATTGTTTTCACTCCTTCCTTCCTTCCTTCCTTCCTTCCTTCCTTCCTTCCTTCCTTCCTTCCTTCCTTCCTTCCCTCCCTCCCTCCCTCCCTCCCAAGCCACTTCTCACCCCATTGAAGGGGTGAAAAGCAGCTGGATCCCCTCCCAATTGGGGTCCTCTCAACCTCCTAAAATATGGGGGACTTCACCTCAGCACCCCAAATTGCGGGGAGTTTACAGCACCTTCCCCAAATTCACTGCAACCTCCCAGAAGCCACTTAGAGGCCCCCAAATTGTCAAAAAGCAGCAGGAGCCTCCCCAAAAGCAGCTCCTGCTTTCCGTCCCTGGAGTGCCCCACTCCAAGTGCCCAAACCACCCCATCCCTCCCAAACTTCATCCCACCCCCACAATGCCATCCCATCCCATCCCATCCCATCCCATCCCATCCCATCCCATCCCACCCCTCCTGGACACCAATTCCCCTTCTGTGGTTCCTGACTCCCCACAGCCGGGCCTTGGGGCTGACAGATCGAGCCATTTGGGGCTGCCATCGACACATTGGGGCTGGCATTGAGTTGATTGGAGGCACCTGCTCAATCCCTCCATCCCAAATGGGAGCTTGGAACCTCTCCTCAGCCCTTGCTGTGCCCATGGGCTCACCTCAAGTCCCAAAATGAGAGCCAGGGCCCCACAGGCCATTCAGAACCTCTCAACATTGCCAGAAACAGCAGCATCCTTCCCAAAATGGGCTCCCCGGCTCCCTGACAATAGGTTCCCCTTCCAAGTACCAGACCCCCCTCTCAGAACCCCTCCCTAAGCATTGAGGGGACCCCAAAACTGCCTCAGGAACGGGACATACCCTGAAATCCCTTCAGGAATGTGGGATACCCCAGAACCCACTGAGGAACGGGGTCCCCCCAGCCTCATCATGCGCAGCCTTCAGCTGTCTCAGGCAGAGCCCATCCCGCCCTCAGCAGCCCCAGCCCAGCCCAGCCCAGCCCAGCCCTCGTGGGCAGGAAGCCCCAATGGCCGAGCCGGCCTGGGACACTTGCAGGGATGCGGGGGCAGCCGCAGCTTCTGGGGCCAGCCTGTGCCAGGCCCTGAGCGCCCTGCCAGGGAACCATTGCTGCCCCACATCCCATCTCAGCCTGCCCTCGGGCAGCGGGAAGCCGTTCCCTGGGGCCCGGCCCCGCAGGCCCTTGGCAAGAGTCTCTCTCAGCCAGCAATTGCTGCTCCTCCCTGCTGCGGGGCCCAAGCTGCAAGTTGATTTTCTGCCGCTGGCCCCGGCCCAGCCCCGAGCCAGGGCCAGCACCTTGCCCTGGAGCTCTGCGGGCGCTGCGTTTGTGCGGCCGCAGCGCAGCGGCCGCAGCTCGGAGCTGCCCTTTGTGTCCCCGCCGGCAGCTGGCAGAGCTGGCGGGGCCGGGCCAGGGCCGGGCCAGCCCCGGCCTTCCCGGCTCTGGGACACAGCGGCGGCAGCCCCAGCCTTCCAGCCCTGCACACGCTCCCACACAAGCCTCCAGAGCCGCGGCCACGCAACGCAACTGACCGGCCGCTGACCCCCCAGCCTGGCCTGATGGCCATTCCTCTGCCCACACCTCGGCCAAGCTCCCCTTGGCCACCTCCTGAGCCACAGTGCCACAGACAAGTGGCACATACAGGTACAGAGCTCTGCCCAGAGCTGGCAGGGAACGTTCATTCAACAGAAAAACCACCAAGAAAAAGAGAACTGCCCCCAGCAGAGCTGTTCCCTCCTGCAGTACTTACACCTGCACACCCACAGCACCTGAGACTGCAAGCAATGAGCATTCCCTGGGCACATGTGCAGCCCAAGCAGCTCGAGGACAGCCTTGCAGCAGGACTGCTCTCAGCTGAGCCAAAAAGGCCCCTCTGGCAGCTGCAGGGCCATTGCAAAGGGCAAGGGCCAGAGCCTGGGCCCACAGGGGAGGAAAGGGCTCTGAATTCCCCTGCCCTGGCACCTAAACTCTGTTCCCAGGGTGCTTCCCACACAGGATTCTTCTGGAGGACTGCGGAAAGCTGAGAGTCAGCTTTTGACAATTTGGGGGCCTCTAAGTGGCTTCTCCACTTTCCTTATCCTAAAGCTGCCTGGCAGAAGAAATTGAGGGACAGCTCTGGTGGCACAATCCCTCCCAGCCCAGGGCACAGTGCTGGGAAGGTCTTTCCGTGCCGAGGCTTTGCTGCGGCCAAGGAAAGCTCCTGGCTCAGGGTCACCTTTCCTGCTGGGCCAGACCCCCCGAGTGGCCCAGCAGCAGCAGCAGAGAATTCCAGCACAGCCCCGGCACGGGCAGGGCGGCCCTGGGTGGGCTGCGGGAGCCGGCAGCGCCTGAGCTCAGAGCAGCTGAGCCCGGGGGCTCTTGGCCAAGGCCGAGGCCCAGCGAGCATTTCTCAGGTGGCAGGGAGGCCTGGAAAGGTGCTGGGGGGGATAATTCACCCCCCAGTGCGGTCCCAGTCGCTCCCAGTATTTCCATGGCCGTGGTCCCAGCGCTGCTCCCAGCCCTGATCCCTGGGGATGGGAATGTCCCGCTCCCTTCCCGGGGCAGGCTCACACCTGAGCCAGGTGTGCAGGGCAGGACCTTGCCCTGAGCCCAAGCCCTGTCCCCCCTGCAGGATCTGCTTCCCACCGGCCTCTTCCTCCTGCGGCCCCAAGCCCAGCTCGGTGCTGAACGAAGGGCGCTGGGCCGGGGTCATCCCCCGGCGGGGGCTGCGCACCCCCTCTGCCCCCTCCCCAAATTCCCTCCCGGGGCAGCAGGGGCTGGGGCAGGAGCCCTGTGGGGAGGGAAAAGGGGGTGACACCGGGATGGGGGGGGTCACACACGCTCTGAGGGTCACACACAGCCCGTGGGGACCCCCCCTCACCTTCTCCTGCAGTGCCAGGACGATGAACCTCATGGAACCCCCAACGACGGCAGCATTTTGGGAGTGGGGTCTGGTGGCAGCTTTGGGGTCTGGGGGAGAGGTCACAACTGCCCTAAAACCCCCTCCCAGCCCCACAGCCACTCCCAGACCCCTCAAACCACCCCACAGCTCCCAGCCAGGACTCCCCCAACCACTCCCTGCAATAGAAATGGCCCCAAGAGCCACCAAAACCCCTTCCCATCTCCCCCAACACCCACCCAAATTCTCTCCAAGCCACACAGCCCTGCCTGAACCCCCAAAACTCCCTCACAGACTGCCCCAAAAGCCCGCCAAACCCCCTCCCAGCAGCATAAGTGGCCCCAAGAGCCACAAAAGCCCCTCCCAATCCCCCAAGGAGCCCCCAGACCCCCTCCCACCCCCCATGGCACCAACCAGGACAGGCTGGGGGACAGAAACATCCATAGCCCAGAGCAGCTCGGGCACTTCAGCAGCGATTTGGGCACTTTGGGGGGGACACCCCGGATGGGCAGACCCAGGCCAGGGATTGGGACAGACAACCAGAATTCCTGGAGAACAGAGGGGCTCAGGTGGACATGTTCCGCCAGCACAACTTCGAATTTGCGGCCCCAACACCCAAATCCTCCCAAATATTCCCCTAAAGCCTAAATCTTGGTTAAATGGTGCAGCTTTAGATACCTTTGTTTAATTTCTTTATTTTTACCCCAAGTTTGGTTGTTTTGACAGGATGAAGGAGTTAGGTTCAACTATTTAGGTTGAAAAAGACCTCCAAGATCATCCAGGATTGCTTGATGCCACCAGAAGAAACAATGGGACAGAGCAGATGAAACTTTTTAGAGTGTAAAGGTAAAAAAATCAGCTCTTCCCAATGACATTCCAATGTTGATCTGAGTCCCGATGGATGTTCCTGCCCCTGCGTTCACCCAGGTGCCTACGGGGATCCAGGAGAACGTGGAGAGCACCAGCCAGGGGTCTTTCCAACACGGATCACAGGGAATGTGGGTCACCAGGGCTCTTCCCAACGTGGGTCCTCTGATGGGGGATGGAGTTGGAGCAGAGGACAAAGCTCTTCCCGCACTCGGGGCACTCGCAGGGCTTCCCTTAGCGGTGCCTCCGTTGGTGTTGGGTCAAGTGAGAGCTCTGTGAGAAGCTCTTCCCACACTGGGGACACTCGTAAGGCCTCTCCCCGGTGTGGATGCGCTGGTGCCTGATGAGTTCAGAGTTGTACCAGAAGCCCTTCCTGCAGTCGGGGCAGCGGAAGGGCCTCTCCTCCGTGTGAATCCGCTGGTGCAGGAGGAGACTGGAGCTGGTGTGAAACCTCTTCCCACACTCGGAACACTTGCAGGGGCTTTTCCCGGTGTGGATCATCTGGTGGCGGATCAGGCTGGAGCTCCAGCTGAAGCTCTTCCCACATTCCCCACACTCATAGGGCTTCTTCCCATCATGAAGCTGCTCATGAACCACCAGCTCTGACCTCTGGCTGCATCTCTGGCCGCCTTCCCGGCACAGGGTGGGTCTTTCCTCCTCAGAGCACCCTGGGCTGCGTTTGCAGCCCCTCCTCCTGTGGGATCTCCGAGGCTTTTCCTCCCTGTTGGATTCCTGCGATGTGGAGCTACTCAAAACGGCCTCTTCCACCAGGTTCTGCTGCGGGGATTTGTCCTCCCTGGGCTCCGTCCTCAGCTCCTTGTCTGGGGAGGAAGGACAAGGAGAGGATGGGATTTGCCTCTGTGCCACAGGGAAGGGGAAGGAGATCCCCCCAGTCCGTCCCCGGCAGGACGGCGTCGGCAGCGGGGTTGTCCTGCAGCCGGGGGCGATGCTGGGCTGGGAGATGGAGCAGGACAGAGGGGAAAGGGGCACTGACTTCCTCCTCACCTGCCTGGGGGTCCTGGGGCATCTTCCTCTTCCTCACAGCCTCCTCCTCCATCTAGCCAAAGGGTTGGGAATGGAAAATCCTGGTTTGGGATGAGCACATTGAGTTTGAAGGTCCCTCTGCCCAAATCCATCTCTAGAAGTCACCGGGCATCATGCAAAACCTGGCCATCCATAAAACCTCCCAAACACCAAGATTCAGCCCTGAAAAAGCCACCCAGGAGTTCCCCATCTCTGGTCTCTCCCCTTTTGGTGTTTGGGGATTCTCCCCTGTCCCAGCTCCTGGGGGTCCCTCTTTTATTGGGAGTCCCCCTCTCTACTTGGTTCCCGCCCTCCCCAGGCTGCTGGCAGTCCCAGGAATCTGAAAAGTTCCCCACTCTTCCATTTCCCCACTTAGGGATGCTGGGGGTTATGGGGTCCCCAGGTCTCTTCTCCCCTTATTCTCTGCTTCGGGGTGCAGGGGGTCCCAGGAGTCCCCCCCCTCCCCCTCTCCAGGCTGTTGAGGGTCCCGCGAATGGCGGCGCTCCCCCGTCTCTGGGCTCTCCACTTTGGGGTCCTGGGGGTCACAGGGGTTCCCTCCTCCAGACTGCCGGGGGTCCCCTGGTCCCAGTACTGCCCCTCTCTGTTCTCCTCACTCTGGGGGTCCCGAGGTTCCCCCCTCTGGCTCCACTGGGGGGTCCCACAGGCCTCTGGCTCCCGGACGGAGGCAGCGGTGCCTGACCCAGGCAGACCCAATCCCCACTTTGGGAGGGACCCAACTGCCTCCGACCCCCGCCAGGGCTCTGCCAGGAGCTGCCACAGGGACCCCCCAAGGTCCCCCCAAGGGGCACCTACAGCTCAGCTCTGGAGTCCTGCAAGATCCAAACATCCCCCCCAAAAAACACCGGCCCAGGGATTCCCCAGAATATTTGGGCCAAGCTCCTCCTCCCCAGGTACCAGGTGGGATGGGGGGATCGATGCTCCTTGGGGTGAGGGGCCTGCAAATTCTGGGAGTGCTGGACCCACGAGCTTCCTCCTCTTCCTCCGCCTTCTTCTCATCTTCCTCCATCTGTCCTCCTCCTTCTCCTCCCTAATCCCACCTTCTGCTCCTCCTCTCTCCATCCTTTCTCCCACTCCTTCTTCCCCCCTTCTTCTCTTCCATCCCTCCTCCTCCTCCCCTCTTCCCCCAAACCCTTCACACCCCACGGGAGGAATGGGAATGGAGCCAGGACAGGTCAGGATGGGCAGTGCAGGGCTCTGGGCTGCTCCCACCCACTGGGGAGGAATCCAGATAGGGGAAAAGAGGGAAAATTGGTGGGTGGAAATCAAAATTTGGAGGTTGTGGTCATCCTGGGTGGGGACTTCCACCCCTCTGGTCTCATCTCAGGATGGAGACGGGAGCAGGGAATGCACAGATTGACAGGAGATCCCAAGGGATTTTAGGGGCAGGATGAGGGCTGGTGTGAGCCCCTGGTTGGGGTGGGTCAGCCTGGAGACCTCAGAGTGTTCCCAGGGCCCTGGGATGGAGAGTTGTCACCACCTTCTGCTTCAGGTGGTGGTTCTGGGGGGACCTGGGCTGCTTGGGGCTCTCCTGCAGCCGAGAACTTGTAGGGACCCTCCTCCAGGTGGCTCCTACAGGTGTTCCAGGGGCTTGGGGTCATGGTGAAGCCCTTCCCATAGTCTGGGCATCCATAGGGGCTCCCCAGTGCAGATCGACAGGCGCCTGCTGAGGTTGGGGCTCCTACCAAAGCTTTTCCTGCACTCCTGGCCCCTGTAGGGTCTCTCTCCCCCGAGATGGGACCTCTGGGAAAAGCTTGGGCAGACACAGGACTTCTCCCCCACTTGGATCCTGCGCTGGGAGATCAGCTCCGTGCTCCGGCCAAAGCTCTTCCCACAGGAGATCAGTCCCCTGCCATGACAGCAACTTTGGAGTTCTCCACAAACCTCCCACATATCTGGAGGTCCCACCCCCTATTCTTTCCCCTCTTCCACCCTTTTCCCATCATCCACCAATCCTCATCCACCAACCGACCCCACTAAGGGGAAGGATCCCACTCGCTTTTTCCTCCCTCTCTCCCCCATCCCCCTCTCCTTTCTCATCTTCCCCCAAAGCCTCAGTGTCCCACGCGCTTGGTTTGGGGCTCTCAGTCCCCTCTCCCACTCAGTTTGAGGAGTCCGACCCCTTTTTCACTGCTCTCCCCCTCTTTCCAACGGGTCCCCCATTTTCCACCGCTCCCCTCACCCCAGAGCTCCTCGCCCGCGGCCGGGGGGGCTCCCAGCACCACCAGTGCCACCAGTGCGGCCCCAGCTGCCCCCACACGCCCCATGCCCAGCGCCGGGCGGTGCCCACAGCCCCAAAGCAGCCGCGCTGTGCCCTGGGGGGTCCCCAGAGCGGCCCCGCCCCGCACGGCACTGGGAGCACCAGTCCGGACCAGTGCGGAGCGCGGGCGGGCGGCATCAGCCGTGCCCGGGCAGGGCCGGGCCCCGCGGGGCTCCCGCCCGCACTCGGCCCCCGCCGGGACAGCGCGGGGGGGCCCGGCCTGGCCGCCCCCACCTCCCCCTCCCCAAATTCCGCTCCGGGGGGCGCTGGGGGCGGGGGGGGCTCAGCTGGGGCCAGAGCTGCCGGAGCCACGTGTCCCCCGCTGCCAGCACCACCCCCTCAGGATTAGGGGTGCCCCAAAACTCCCTCAGAGCTGCCGGATACCCCGCACGCCCCTAAGGAGTGGGGTCCCTCCGGCCTCATCATCCCCAACCTTCGGCTGCCTCATCCCAGGCCCCATCCCACCCATCCCCCTCCGCCACACTTCATCCCACACCCCAATCCACATCCCACCCTTCCCGGGCCCCATCCCGCCCCATCCCATTTCTCCCGGCAGCCGCCACCGGCACCCCCAAAACCCCGCGTGCCGGGGGCTCCCCAATATCCCCCAAGGGGCATTTGCGACTCACATTCGGAGTCCTGCAAGATCCAAACATCCGCCTCCCCTCCCCCGCCCCACCAAATCCCCCTTCCCCCAGGAACCAACAAAGATATTTGGGGCTCGGTGCTGGAGTCCTCCAAGCTCCAAAAATCCCCTCTCCCAAAACAAACCCAGGCACCGCCCAAGATATTTGGGGCGAGCTGCCCCTCCCCGGTCACCTGCGGGATGGGGGGAGCGATGCTCCCGGCGCCGAAAGTTGCGGACGCAGAGAGCGATGGATGCACGTGGAGGCTCCTCTTCCTGCCTCCTCTGTCCCGCCTCTTCCTCCCGCCCCTCCCTCTTTATCTCTCCTCTTCCTCCCGCTCCTGCTCCTCCGTCTGTTCTCCGTCCAGCAGCTCCGCTGCCGCCCCCAAACCTCGGGCTGGACCGTGGGGTCTGGGACACAGCCCCGTGCTGGGGGGCAGAGCCGCTGCTGGGGCTATCGCTGTGTCCAGGGCATCCTTTGTGGCCCTCGTGCAGCTCCAGGCTCCCGAGGGCTCCCCGAGGGTTTCTGTGGCTGTCCCTGCTCCCCAAATCGGTCGCGTTTAATGCCCAAGCGCGGCAGCCCCGTGCCCTGTGGCAGCAGCCGGTGCCGGGACACAGCCCCGGGAGCTGCGCTAATGCCCAGCCGTGCCCAGGAGGGACTGAGGGGAGGGGACTTCATAAGGATCCCCCCCTCTGCACCCCTGGCTGCGCACGAAAAGGTTCTTTAGCGCATGAGAGTGATTTTTCGGGATTTCTGGGCTCGGCGGGGCCGAGGCGGCGGCAGCGGGAGCCGCGGGGCCCCGCCCGTGGGGGCGGCCGGGCTGGAAAAGTGCGCGGGGCCCCAGCGCGGTGCCCGAGGGCTGAGCGGAGCTGACGGGAACAACCCCGGAACCCCCCGGTGCCCGAGGGCTGAGCGGAGCTGACGGGAACAACCCCGGAACCCCCCGGTGCCCGAGGGCTGAGCGGAGCTGACGGGAACAACCCCGGAACCCCCCGGTGCCCGAGGGCTGAGCGGAGCTGGTCGGGAACGCCCCGCTCGTCTCCGCCGCTCGAAGCCGCTTCCCCGGCTCCGGCTGCCGCCGCCGCCCGGCCCCGGCGCGGTCCCGCGGGGTCGCCGCTCTTCGCGCAGCTGGAGGGCTCGATCCGAGCCGCGTCCCGCCCGTCCCTCGCTGCGGCTCTTTCGGTGACACGGAGCGCCCGAGACCCCGCGCTGCTGCCCCGACGCTCCCTCGCTGCAGCTCTTTCAGTCGCTGCGCAGCCGCCACTCCCCGTGCAGTTCTTCTAGAATTTATTATTCCATTCTCCTTATTTTATTCCATTCGCACCTCCCATCCCACGCCCTCCGCTGTGGCTCTTTCAGCGCCGGGCTCCTCGCCGGTCTCTCGGTGCAGCTCCTTCAGTGCCACGGGCCGCCGGAGACGCCCCTCGGTGCGGCTCTTTGATCGGATTTTCTTCTTTTCTCAGGGTTTTCTCTCGTTCCCAGCCCGCCCGTCCCGCGGAGCGGCTCCTTCAGGGGCCCGGGGCGGCACCGAGCCCTCGGGGCGGCTCCAAAGGGCCCCGCCCGCCGCCGCTCCCTAAGGCCTCCCCGCTGCTGCCGGGGATCGGACACCGCAGGCGGCCCCGGCCCCTTCCTCTTCTTCCTCTTCTTCCTCTTCTTCCTCCTCGCTGCTACCGGGATTCAGCCCCCGCCGCCGCCCGGCTCCTTCTGCCGCTCCTGCCCGGCACGAAGCGGCGGTGCCGCTGACGGGGCCGGAGCGCGGCTGCCCCGCGACTGCCCCGCGCCTCAGGGCCGGGCCTGGGAGTGACCGCACGGCTGGGGAGGGACCCCCCGCTGGCCAGGGCAGGGACTGACCCCATGGGAGGGACCCCCCGCTGGCCAGGGCAAGGACTGACCCCATGGGAGGGACCTCCCGCTGGCCAGGGCAGGGACTGACCCCATGGGAGGGACCCCACGCCGGAGCAGGGAAGGATTCCTGTCCCCGAGGGAGAAGCAGCGGCACGAACTGACCGCGACTCCCATCCCTTCTCCCTGCCCCGCTGGGCACAGCAGGGAACAGCCGGGGATAAAGTGAAGTCCGGCAAGGAGAAAGAGGTCGCGAGAAGGTTCTTTTCCAGGGTTTATTTTACTCCTCACTCTCCTGTTCTGATCCGCTCCGTCCCAAATCCAGTTCATCTCCCCACGGCGGGGCTCTTGTGGCCGCCATGGCGATCCCTGAGTGACCTCTCCCTGCCCTTAGCCCGAGCCACGAGGACTCGGATCTGTTCCAGTTCCGTGCAATTCACGGGCATTTGGGGCAGCTAGAGCGAAGCAGCTGGAAAGCACAGCGGGCTCGAGAGGGACTCAAGCAGGGCAGGAGCCGGGGCTGCCCCGAGGGAGCTCTCCCAGCACGAACCTTCCCGGGCTTTCTACGGGAATTGCGGGGAATGTTTCCATTCATCGCTACAAAGCAGAGTCACAAGTGGAGCTGAGCTTTCAGCTTGAAAGGAGGGAATCGAACGTGTGCGCGGGGACTGCTGGAACCTCAAGGTGTCACTGGATACTTTAGTTTCGGAAATATTCAGCTCCTCAACAGCGATGTCTCCCAGCCCGCCGGCTCCTGGCTCAGACCCAGCTCGGAGCTTGGAGAAGAGACCCAAAGTCCCAACAGAACAAGCTCTGCTATTATTTTCTTTTTCCCCCATAGTTATTTTATGCTATTGTACTGTAAAATCTATTCTAATTTTAGTTTTGTTTTTCTTTTTTCCTTCTATTACATCGGTTTTGTCCTCTGTCCCCCCCCCCCAGCCTTTGTTTCCTTCCCGGAGGTTTGTGGTGAGGTGCTCTCCCGCCGGTTGTCCCCGGGAAACCAACGAAATCAATTGAAATAATGATGAATTGTTGAACTCTTCCCGCTGCTGTTTCCAGAAGGCCCCGGGAGGAGCCGGGGACGGGAGGGGGGTCCCGGTGCCGGGGGCAGTCACCGCTCGCCGGGCGGATCCCGGTGGCGCAGCTTGGGAGCCGCGGAAGTGCCCGAGGGAGCGCGGGGGCGGGGGAAGAGGGGGTGCGAGGGGGTATCGGTGCGGGATAAGGGGGCTCGGGGGGGTCTCAGCGCCGGGGATGGAGGTGCCGGGCGGTCCCCGTGCACGGGAGTGGGGGTTCAGACCTGGATATGGGGGTGCAAAGAGGTCCCAGTGCCGGGAATGGGGGCTCAGATGGTGCCGGTGCCGGGAACGGGGAGGACAGGGGGGAGTCCCCGGCCCGGAGATAGAGTTTCAGGGGGGTCCCGGGGCCCAGAAACGGTGGCTCAGGGGGTGTCCTGGGACGGGGAATGTGGGTTCAGGGAAGTCCCCTTCCCGGGAATGGGGCTTCAGGGACGTGCTCGTGCCAGGTAAGGGGAACAGAGGGTCCCGGTGCTGGGCAGGGGGATGTAGGGGGTCACAGTACCCAGGAATGGTGGTTCAGGGGGGTTCAGGGAGGCCCCGGGGCCAGACAAGGAGGAACAGGGGGGACCTGATGCTGGGGAAGGGGAGGCAGGGGGGTCACAGTGTCCGGGAATGGCGGTGGAGGGTGTTCTAGTACCCGGAAATGGGAGCTCAGGGGGTTCCCGTGCCCGGGAATTGCGGCTCGGGGGTTCCCGTTCCGGGGGTCCCACTCGCCCCTCGCCGCCCCAGGAGCGCCCCCGGCCCCAGCGCTGGAGCCATCGCGCTGCTCCGCTGGCCCCGCCCCCAGCCCGGCCCCGCCCCCAGAGCCGCCTCCGGCCTCGCCAGGGCTTTCAGAGCTGCTCTGTTTGTCCTTCCACGCTGTCCTTCTGTCCTTGCGGGAGTCCTCAGCTCTGGCTGCTGCGCTGCTGTCCTGCTCTGTGGCGCTCCTGTGAGCACAGGAGGGGTTGACAGTTTTGTGTTATTTAAAAGTAGACAGCATGGCTGGAATTGCTGGGCTGATCAGTGAAGTTTTTCAGAATTTTATGGCCCTGGCATGTGAGTCACAGGTGGATCACAGCGAGTCCTGGAGCTGCCAACCTGAACATGAATAGCAGAATGGACAAAGCTGCAGCTTAAACGTGCCTTAAAAATAGATCCCCAGAGTGGCCAGCCCAGAGATCGTGGTCTGTGAACTGGAACAACCACATGACAACACGGACTGCAGACCCACCAAAACCCCACCCAAACCCAGCTCAGAGGGGCCATGGTGGCCCCGTGGCAACCACTGGGCACCAAAGCAGTGAAGCTGTGGAGAGCGAGAGGCTCAGTGGCTGACATTTCTGTGGGACGGGGCTGTCGTGTGAGGGGTGGGGGCTTTAGATCACAGAGGAATCATTGCCCAGGGAGTTTTTGTTCAGGTCTGTAGTGCATTGATGCTGCCTGGACTCCAGGCACCCACCAAAGCTGCTCTCTCACTCCTGTCCACAGCTGGACAGGAGAGAGAAAATATAACAAAGGGTTCATGGGTTGAGATAAGGACCAGGAGAGATCCCTCATCTAACACCGTCCTGGGCAAAAGAGGCTCACCTTACAGATGTAAAGTGAATTTATTCATAACAAAATCAGAGCAGGATAATGAGAAGTGAAAGAAGAGCTTTCAAAACACCTTCCCCCTCCCCTCCATCCTTCCCACCGATGGCGCAGAACACAGGGAATGGGGATTGTGGTCAGTTCATCTCCTGTGGCTTCTCCTGCTGCTCAGGGAGAGGAGTTGTTCCCCTGTGAGACCGTGGGGTCCCTTCCCACGGGAGACAGTTCTCCGTGAGCGTCTCTGACTTGGGTCCAATCTGACGAGCAGCAGTCCTCCCAAAACTGCTGCGGCGTGGGTCACTCTTCCATGGGGTCAGTTCTTCAAGGCCAGGCTGCTCCAGCCTGGGAGCAGGGCCCTCTCTCTGCACCGGCTCTGCCCCTGGATCACAGCCTCCTGCAGGCATCCGCCCGCTCCAGCGTGGGCACCTCCCCCAGGGCTGCGGGTGGATCTCTGCATCCCCCGGGGATCCCCAGGGGCTGCGGGTGGATCTCTGCATCCCCCATGGATCCCCAGGGGCTGCGGGTGGATCTCTGCATCCCCCGTGGATCCCCAGGGGCTGCGGGTGGATCTCTGCATCCCCCGTGGATCCCCAGGGGCTATGGGTGGATCTCTGCATCCCCTGGGGCTGCGGGTGGATCTCTGCATCCCCCGTGGATCCCCATGGGCTGCAGGGGCACAGCTGCTCCACCATGGTCTCACCATGGCCTGCAGAGGAATCTCGGCTCTGGCTCCTGGAGCACCTCCTCCCCCTCCTTCTCCACTGCCCTTTGTGTCTCCCTGTTGTTTCCCTCATATGTTCTCCCCTCCTCCTCTTCTCTGACTACAAAAACACTGTGTCCCATTTTGTTTTCATTTCCTTCTGAAATGTGCTATCACAGAGGCGTTATCAGCCTCTCTCAGTGGCCCAGCCTTGGCCAGTGCCATGTCCATCTTCAGAGCCATCGGGGATTGGCTCTGCCGGACATGGTGGAAGCTTCCAGCAGCTTCTCACAGAAGCCACCTCTGTGGCCCCCCCGCTACCAAAACCCAGGCCGTGCCAAACCAACACACACAGGAAGGAGAGCACGGAGCCCCAGCGCTCCAGGGCAGGTGAGAAGCAGCTCTCGCCATGCCAAGGTCAGCTGGAGCTGCCAGGCGGCCCCAGGAGCCCAAGGCAGCCAGAGCTGTTCCATGTTCCCTTGGTTCCGTGGGCCCTGCAGGGTCACAAAGGCCCCTCGGTTCTTTGGGCCCAGCAGTGCCACAGTGGCCCCTTGGTTCCATGGAACGCCACAGGGTCACAATGGTCCCCTTGGTGCCACCAGCCCTGCAGGGTCACAACGGCCCCTGGGTTCCACGAGGCCACGCAGGGTCACTGTGGTCTCCAGAGGAAGGGCAGCACCGAGCCCCAGGGTTTCAGGGGCAGAGGAGACACAGCCACCAGAGGCCAAGGCCAGCCAGATCTGTCTGTCCTGCCAGGTTTGTCTGGGCGCAGCCCTTGAATATTGGGAATTTGGGAGGTGGAATCCCAGTTTTGGCCATGGGCACCTTGTCAAGTAATGCAGTTCTGTGCTCGCTGCACAAGCTCTGGCGTGCCCTCGGTCAGAGAGAGTCCAGCTGCGTTACTTCTGTGCGTCACAGAAGCAACTTTGGCATCAGGAAGAGTGCTGCTGCCTGAGCTCGCTGGCTTCTTTGCAGAGGAGACACTGCAGGAGCTGATGATATCGGCTCACATTAGTTTGGAGATAAAGGAAGAGAGAGAGGGTTCTGGTCTGGCTTCCAACAGGTTTATTGTCAGAAGTTTAGCAACCAGAACATGGCAATGATCTGGGATCCCGCCGAGAGGCTTTTCCCTCAGTTTTAGAGGGGGGTTGAAAACCGCAGGGAAAGGGGAAAACAGCCAATGACTTACAAGCCAGGGAGAGGATACAATTCAACAAGAACTACTGGGAGATACAACAAAGAACCAGTGAACAACCGAGTAAGAGGGAATTCTCCCGAAGAGGGAAAGTCAGTTTGGAGCCAGGCGCAGCCCCGGGGGGATGCGGCTTAAGCTTCTGAGCTGTCCATCGACCCACCCTGCGAGTCTGTGTCCCGGGGAAATTCGATCCACGGCAGGGTCCGGGGCTGATCGGCATCTCGCTGCCCCAGCCCAGCAGTGGGCTGGGTCATAGCAACAGCTGAGAAGGATGGGGTTTTTCCACATGAAAGAAAAGCACAAAGTCTGGGTGTTTTGGGAGAAGATGAGAGGTGGCCACCATGGGCTAGGGCAGCCAGACCTGTCTCTCATGGCAGCTTTTGTCTGGGTGCAATCCTTGGATAGACAGAATTTGGGAGGTAGAATCTCAGTTTTGGCCATGGGTGCCTGGAGGAGAAGGACGGTTCTTTTCCTTAGGAAGGAAATCATGGAGCCCCAGGAGCCCCAGGGCTCCTGAGCCAGCCCCTGCTGCCCCGGGAGGGAATTTGGGGAGGGGGCAGAGGGGGTGCGCAGCCCCCGCCGGGGGATGACCCCGGCCCAGCGCCCTTCGTTCAGCACCGAGCTGGGCTTGGGGCCGCAGGAGGAAGAGGCCGATGGGAAGCAGATCCTGCAGGGGGGACAGGGCTTGGGCTCAGGGCAAGGTCCTGCCCTGCACACCTGGCTCAGGTGTGAGCCTGCCCCGGGAAGGGAGCGGGACATTCCCATCCCCATGGATCAGGGCTGGGAGCAGCACTGGGACCACGGCCATGGAAATACTGGGAGCCACTGGGACCACACTGAGGGCTACTGGGAGCTACTGGAGCAACTGGGAATGGCAGGTGTGTGCTGGAGGCAACTGGGATATACTGGGAATGAATGAGATCATGCTGGGGGCAACTGGAACCATGCTGGGGCAACTAGGGTGACTGGGAATGAGCATGCTGGGGGAAGCTGGGAGCAACTGGGAGTGACTGTGTCTGTGCTGGGGGCCACTGAGGTCATACTTGCAGTGATTGGGTGTTGGGGTTTTAGTTTAGTCTTAGTTTTTTTTCCTGTTAAAGGAATTTTCTCCCATATGCATGTTGCTAGGGGACAAATGGCTGTACTTAAGAAAGACAAAAAGGGGAGTGGGGCGGGCCTGGCTACTCTTTTGTTTACACCTGGGTGTGGGGTCAGTTCGCTCTCAGCGTCTGGAGAGAGAAGCTGCAAAGAAAGGAGCGGCTGGTTCTTTTTTTTCGACCGTTTTTCTTTCTGCTGGAAACAACGCTGGGATCCCAAAGCGGCTTTCCCTGCCCTGCTGGAGGCCAGGCTGTGGCCGCCCTGCCCCGCTGCTGCTTCGAGCTTTCGCTGCGTTGTAGCTGTGCTCTCTCTGCCTGTGTGGACCTCCGGGGGGTTCCCCTTTTGGATACATCTCGTCTGCCACCCGGGATTTGCGTTAGTCCCTGCCGCTCCAGCCTGCCGTTCCAGCCTGCCGCTCCAGCCTGCCGTTCCAGCCTGCTGTTCCTGAGAGTCCGGGATCGGCTGCCCAGGGGTTTGTGAAGCCTTTGTTCCATCCCTTCCCGGGATCCCAGGGCACCGGTGCCGCGTGCTCCCCGAGCTCGCTCCGGAGCGCCCCCTGCAGCCGCGGGGGAACCATCGCACCTGCCCTGCTCACCGGGAGCCGCCAGCGCCCCTGCCGGCTGCGAGCGGAACTGCACCCGAGGGGAAAGAGCCTGACAGCCGAGAAGGCTGGCACTGGGTTTGTGATTGTTTGCTGTTACTGCCATAGTTGTTGTTGTTTTGTTTGACTGGTTATACATATATATATATAGTGAAGAACTGTAATTCCTATTTCCCACATCTTTGCCTAAAGGCCCTTGATTTCAAAATATAATAACTCAGAGAGAAAAGGGGTTATATCTGCCACTTCAAGGGAGGCTTCTGCCTTCCTTAGCAGACACCTGTCTTTCAAAACCGAGACAGATCTTGGCGCCCAACGTGAGGCCTGAGGGCATTAAGAGAGAGGTGAAAAAGGAATAACAGTTCCTGGATAACTTTATTTTGTGTGCTAGATATAGGAACCTTGTTAGGCAGCACTATGTGGTCTAGTTTACCCTGGTTTGGGTGGCGTGTGGCCGTGGCCATATTCTTCCCCTTTGCAGCTCCTTACTTGAATATGGGTCCTCTGACTAAGGCTACCATTGCTGTTATCCAGCTTGCGTTATGGGTCGAGAAGGTGAGGAATTCATGGGTTTTTAACTTCCTCCGGAATGTGGGCACATGGATAAACAGCTATCACACACTGAGCACATGTTTTTGGGGTTATGTTAACAATGGTACCTTCTGTGAGGAAATGACACCAGGGGAAGTTTTCTCCCAACCCCTCAACCAGTTCTTTGGGCCCACCCCATCAATTTTCGAAGGGTTTAAATTCCCTCTGAATACTAACCATCTGCTGCTGGTAGGCCTACTCTATTTAGCACTCAGGGATAAGTTGAGATTGGCTTGGATATCTACCCAGACACCAGCCCCAGAGACTAGAGATCCTGCCCCAGAACCTGACATGGCCCCAGAGAGTAGAGTTTCTACCTCAGAGCCTGATCCTGCCCCAGAGCCTGACACGGCCCCAGACACTAGAGATCCTACCCCAGAGCCAGAGCCTGCCACAGCCCCAGACACTAGAGATCCTACCCCAGAGCCAGAGCCTGCCGCAGCCCCAGACACTAGAGATCCTACCCCAGAGCCAGAGCCTGCCACAGCCCCAGACACTAGAGATCCTACCCCAGAGCCCTATCCTGCCCCAGAACCTGACACGGCCCCAGACACTAGAGACCCCGCCCCACAGACTGATACCGCCCAACAGTCCACCTCAGAAATGGACTACCCAAACTGGGTGGGGGTACTGGCAAAAGGGATGCAGGAGATATGCCAGGAGATGTGTCAGGAGATGGGCCAGGTGCGCAAGGAGATGTGCCAGGAGATGGGCCAGGTGCACCAGGGGATATGCCAATTGCTAAGGGAATACACCTCCTCAGCTAGTGAAAAACCCTCTCCCTGCCCCGAAGAGGGTGAGTCCGATGGTGCAGCAGTGGAACCCACGGATGTTACAACCGTCCAGGTTTCAGCTGAACCACAAGGACAACCACAGCCAGCAGCAGTCGCCCCTGTGCAAAGGAGGAAGTGTAAGACTAAATCAGTACGACCAGTTAATGATGATGGGCAACCAGGGCCCTCACAACTAGCCGGAGAGCCAGAGCCGGAAATCATCACTGAGTCCCTGTCGCATGACAGTCTCCGTGCTATGCGAAAAGACATTGTGCGAAGCGGGCGTGAGCCTTATACCACCTGGCTGCTTCGGGTTTGGGACCTTATGGGCACAAGTGTGCAACTGGATAGTGGTGAGGCAAGGTATCTGGGATCGTTCACCCAGGACCCAGGTGTGGACCAGATATTTGTGAGGGAGCCAGGGCCCCTTTCTCTCTGGGAGTGGCTCTTAATGAGTGTGAGAGAAAGGTTCATTCACAAAGACAGAATGCAGGAGTATCATCATAGAATGCAGTGGAAGATACTCGAGGAAGGGATCCAGCAGCTAAGAGAGGTGGCAATATTAGAGGTACTCTTTGGGAAGGATGGACAGCATGACAATGACCCCGATAAGGTCAGGTGCACAGGACAGATGATGTGGAACCTGGCAAGGCTAGGGCCATCGCAATACACCACCTTCATTGCAACAATTGATGCTGACAATACCCGAGAAACAGTGGGCTCTGTTGCCAACAAGCTCAGGCATTATGACAGCATGATCAATGGCCCGCTGAAAGCTCATGTCTCTGCTGTGGTCCAGGACCTCAAGAGGAGATATAGGAAATGAGGGAGGAGATGAGGGAGGAGATGAGGAGGGTCAGTGTGGCACCAGTGCGAGTCACAGGCCCCCAAGTCAGAGCCCGCCGTCCCCCTGCTAGAGAGAGAGGGTACACCCCACGAGCTGAGCTGTGGTTTTTCCTGTGTGAGCATGGGGAAGACATGAGAAGGTGGGATGGGAAACCCACCTCTGTCCTAGCAGCGCGGGTGCGTGAACTCAAGGAGTGTCATACATGAAATCCCTATTTGTGCTTGGTCTTTGCATATTAAGTGCTTTAAGTAATTAATTTTGAGTTAATTATTTTTAAATTGAATGTTACAATTAACCCATCAGCCCAGGTACAAAAATCCAGTTCCATTATCAGTGTTTTCAATTGTTTGAAGTTTATTAATAGAGTTGCACCCTTCCCAGTTAAAATTTTCCCAGTTAAAAATCACAAACTTGCCCCTTTTCAAGCTTCAAACCCCTGGTACACCATAAGAGTTACCTTTCCTGTGTTTACTGTATACTTTTACAAGTGTTTTGAGGTGTGTTGGATGTATTTTAATACTTTTTGTAAGTGTTTCACTTGCATTTTGATTCCAAGGCCAAAACCCCACCCAGTCTTAATAGCCAGCAGCTATTTTTAGCCATGGCCATTACTCTGCAGGCAAGTCCCATGGCAACCTGAATACCTGAATTTTAATGAAAGTATTGTATTCCCTTATCTCTAACTGATACCACCCCCCCCCCCCCCCCCCCCCGACAACGATGAGCCATTGGTGGACGGAGATGATCCATCAAAGGGAAAGCACCAATCGCTTTGGACTGAAGGTGTGGCCTGTGGGCAGGCTGTGGGTGGACTGGGGGCGGAGCAAAAACTATAAAAAGGACGAAGCTGAGAGGCGGGCTCTCTTCTCTCTTCCCCTCTTGCTCTCTCCAGACTAGCTGTGGGAGACATCGGTGCTGGGCATTAAAAGCCTTACCCCTTTTAAGGGGCTTTTAGTAATTTTTTAAAGTCAACCCAACACTGCAAGTTCTTTTTGTCTACCTGAGGTCTAGTGCTGTCTCAGCCAGAAGATCTCATATCCCTGCGCTCCTGGGGCATACCATCTACCAAGCCACAGGATCCCAAATTTTTATATTTTTCTGATTTCTGTAATTTTTCAATTTTTCTGTTTTCAATAAATTAATCTTTTTAAGAGTTGTCTCATTTCCCACAAGGAGGGAGGCACTAACCGAGGGGGTTCCGCTAAGGTGAAAGTAGCCTCAGCCTCCCGTGACCGAGCTGCCAGGTATTACAGAAGGGAGGATGATATGTCGGATCCCCTTGAAGGTACCTCGGGCATGTACGCCCAGGGAAAGAATGATAACCAGGTCTAGGGGGGCCCTGCCTCTAGCCAGGAAGAGGCACGGGAGAACTGGGTTTTCTGGACGGTGTGGATTCGATGGCCTGGCACATCAGAGCCACAAAAATATGATGCATTGGTTGATACTGGGGCACAGTGTACTTTAATGCCATCGGGACATGTGGGGGCAGAACCTGTATCCATCGCTGGGGTGACCGGGGGATCACAGCAGTTGACCCTTTTGGAAGCTGAGGTGAGCCTGACTGGGAAGGAGTGGCAAAAGCATCCGATTGTGACCGGCCCAGAGGCCCCGTGTATTCTGGGCATAGACTTCCTCTGGAATGGCTACTACAAAGACCCGAAAGGACTCAGGTGGGCATTTGGGATTGCTGCTGTGGAGGCAGAGGGCATTAGGCAATTGAACACCCTGCCTGGACTATCTGAGAATCCTTCTGCAGTTGGGCTCCTGAAAGTGGAAGAGCAATGAGTGCCAATTGCCACCTCGACAGTGCACCGCTGGCAGTATCGGACAAATCGAGATGCTGTGATCCCCATCCACAAGATGATCCGTGAGCTGGAGAGTCAAGGGGTGGTCAGCAAGACCCACTCACCCTTCAACAGCCCCATCTGGCCTGTGCGCAAGTCTGACAGGGAATGGAGATTGACTGTGGACTATCGTGCCCTGAATGAAGTGACTCCACTGCTGAGCGCTGCTGTGCCGGACATGTTGGAGCTCCAGTACGAACTGGAATCCAAAGCAGCGAAGTGGTACGCCACTATTGACATTGCCAATGCATTCTTCTCCATTCCTCTGGCAGCAGAGTGCAGGCCTCAGTTTGCCTTCACCTGGAGGGGCATGCAGTACACCTGGAACCGACTGCCCCAGGGGTGGAAGCACAGTCCCACCATCTGCCATGGACTGATCCAGGCTGCACTAGAAAAGGGTGAGGCTCCAGAACATCTGCAGTACATTGATGACATCATTGTGTGGGGGAACACCGCAACAGAAGTGTTTGAGAAAGGAGAGAGAATAATTCAAATTTTCCTGGAAGCTGGTTTTGCCATCAAGAAGAGCAAGGTCAAGGGACCTGCCCGAGAGATCCAGTTCCTGGGAGTAAAGTGGCAAGATGGACGACGTCAGATTCCCACTGAGGTCATCAATAAGATAACAGCAATGTCTCCACCGACCAACAAGAAGGAAACACAAGCTTTCCTAGGCGCCATAGGTTTCTGGAGGATGCACATTCCCGAGTACAGCCAGATCGTGAGCCCTCTCTACCTGGTTACCCGCAAGAAGAACGATTTCCACTGGGGCCCTGAACAGCAGCAAGCCTTCGCCCAGATCAAGCAGGAAATCGCTCACGCCGTAGCCCTTGGCCCAGTCAGGACAGGACCAGAGGTGAAGAACGTGCTCTACTCTGCAGCCGGGAACAATGGTCTGTCCTGGAGCCTCTGGCAGAAGGTGCCTGGGGAGACTCGGGGCCGACCACTGGGATTCTGGAGCCGAAGCTACAGAGGATCTGAAGCCAACTACACTCCCACAGAGAAGGAAATCCTGGCAGCTTATGAAGGAGTCCAAGCTGCCTCAGAAGTAATCGGCACAGAGGCACAACTCCTCCTGGCACCCCGACTACCAGTGCTGGGGTGGATGTTCAAAGGAAAGGTTCCCTCCACGCATCATGCCACCGACGCTACTTGGAGCAAATGGATTGCCCTCATCATGCAGCGCGCCCGAATTGGAAACCCAAGTTGCCCTGGGATCTTGGAAATAATTACAAACTGGCTGGAAGGTGAGACTTTTGGGTTATCTTCTGAAGAAAAAGAGGAGCAGGTGACACGTGCCGAAGAAGCCCCACCATACAACGAGCTACCAGAGAGTGAAAGACAATATGCCCTCTTCACTGATGGTTCCTGCCGAATTGTAGGTGCTAGCCGGAAATGGAAAGCCGCTGTATGGAGCCCCACACGACAAGTTGCACAGGCTACTGAAGGAGAAGGTGGATCGAGCCAATTTGCTGAGCTCAAAGCTGTCCAATTAGCTCTGGACATAGCTGAAAGAGAGAAGTGGCCAAAGCTCTATCTCTACACTGATTCATGGATGGTAGCCAATGCTCTGTGGAGTCGGCTGGAAAGGTGGAATAAGGCAAACTGGCAGCGCAGAGGAAAACCAATCTGAGCTGCTGAGGAGTGGAAAGACATTGCCACTCGGGTAGAGAAGCTATCCGTGAAGGTCCGTCATGTAGATGCTCACATCCCCAAGAGCCGGGCTAATGAAGAACATCGTAACAACAAACAGGTAGATCAGGCTGCGAAAATAGAGGTGTCCCAGATAGACTTGGATTGGCAACATAAAGGAGAACTGTTCCTAGCTCGATGGGCCCATGATGCCTCAGGTCATCAGGGCAGAGATGCCACCTATAAGTGGGCACGAGACCGAGGGGTGGATCTAACCATGGACAGCATCTCCTAGGTGATCCATGATTGTGAGACATGCGCTGCGATCAAGCAGGCCAAGCGGGTGAAGCCCCTGTGGTACGGTGGGCGATGGTCCAAATACAAGTATGGGGAGGCCTGGCAGATTGATTACATCACACTGCCTCAAACCCGCCAAGGCAAGCGCTGTGTGCTCACAATGGTAGAAGCCACCACTGGATGGCTGGAGACCTACCCTGTGCCTCACGCTACTGCCCGGAACACCATCCTGGGCCTGGAAAAGCAAGTCCTTTGGAGGCATGGCACCCTGAGAGAATCGAGTCTGACAATGGGACTCATTTCAAGAACAGCCTTATAAACACCTGGGCTAGAGAAAATGGCATAGAGTGGGTGTACCACATCCCTTACCATGCACCAGCAGCTGGGAAGGTTGAGCGGTGTAATGGACTGCTTAAAACCACCTTGAAGGCACTGGGTGGGGGGACTTTCAAAAACTGGGAGGTGCATTTAGCAAGAGCCACCTGGTTAGTTAAGGCTCCACCGAGCAGGCCCTGCCCAATCCGAACCCCTACAAACAACAGACGGAGATAAGGTTCCAGTGGTGCACATGAGAGGTATGCTTGGAAAAACTGTTTGGGTAAAGTCTGCCTTGAGCAAAGAAAAACCCATCCGTGGGGTCGTTTTTGCTCAGGGACCAGGTTGCACCTGGTGGGTGATGCAAAGGGATGGAGAGACCCGATGCTTACCTCAAGGGGACCTTGTTTTAGGGTGAACTACCCATGGCTCTGTACTTGTATCAGTATCAGCATGTATATATGTATATAATTTGGGTGATGCATGGATTTATATGGTTAAAAAAGTTAAGTTTCATGTAATATGTTAATATGGGAAAAAATTCGGGGTGGATAATGTTGGGGTTTTAGTTTAGTCTTAGTTTTTTTTTCCTGTTAAAGGAATTTTCTCCCATATGCATGTTGCTAGGGGACAAATGGCTGTACTTAAGAAAGACAAAAAGGGGAGTGGGGTGGGCCTGGCTACTCTTTTGTTTACACCTGGGTGTGGGGTCAGTTCGCTCTCAGCGTCTGGAGAGAGAAGCTGCAAAGAAAGGAGCGGCTGGTTCTTTTTTTTCGACCGTTTTTCTTTCTGCTGGAAACAACGCTGGGATCCCAAAGCGGCTTTCCCTGCCCTGCTGGAGGCCAGGCTGTGGCCGCCCTGCCCCGCTGCTGCTTCGAGCTTTCGCTGCGTTGTAGCTGTGCTCTCCCTGCCTGTGTGGACCTCCGGGGGGTTCCCCTTTTGGATACATCTCGTCTGCCACCCGGGATTTGTGTTTGTGCCTGCTGCTCCAGCCTGCTGCTCCAGCCTGTCATTCCAGCCTGCCGTTCCAGCCTGCTGTTCCCGAGAGTCCGGGATCGGCTGCCCAGGGGTTTGTGAAGCCTTTGTTCCATCCCTTCCCCGGGACCGCAGGGCACTGGTGCCGCGCGCTCCCCGAGCTCGCTCCGGAGCGCCCCCTGCAGCCGCGGGGGAACCATCGCACCTGCCCTGCTCACCGGGAGCCGCCAGCGCCCCTGCCGGCTGCGAGCGGAACTGCACCCGAGGGGAAAGGGCCTGACAGCCGAGAAGGCTGGCACTGGGCTTGTGATTGTTTGCTGTTACTGCCATAGTTGTTGTTGTTTTGTTTGACTGGTTATACATATATATATATATATATATATATATATATATATATATATAGTGAAGAACTGTTATTCCTATTTTCCACATCTTTGCCTAAAGGCCCTTGATTTCAAAATATAATAACTCAGAGAGAAAAGGGGTTATATCTGCCACTTCAAGGGAGGCTTCTGCCTTAGCAGACACCTGTCTTTCAAAACTGAGACACTGGGACTATACCAGGGCCAACTGGGAGCAACTGGAACTATGCTGGAGGTAACTAGGATCGCACTGAGGGTGACTGAGATCATACTGGGAGTGACAAGGAGCATGCTGGGGGCAATTTGGACCATGTTGGGGGCAACTGGGATATACCGGGAGCAACTGGGACATCACTGAGGGTGACTGGGAGTGCCTGTGGGCAACTGGAATCATGCTGGAAGCAACTGGGAGGAAGTGGGAATGACTGGGAGCATGCTGGGGGCAACTGGGATATGCTGAGAGAGACTGGGAGTCACTGGGATCATGCTGGGAGTGACTGGAAGCGTGGCAATGGCCTAGGCTGGCTGATGTGGGGCCTCAGGGTGCGCAAGGAGCACTGTGACACTGTGGGGGCCCCAGGAACTGTTATAAACGACCCAGATCTGATATGGAAATGAGTTCTTAAAATGTACTGAGAACTCAATAAAAATGGCAAAACAAAAGGGGCAGCGCTGGGAGCGTGGCTGGGTGCCAGAGGCTCATCCACAGAATGCCCATCCTGCCTTTTATAACCCTGTGATTACAAACAGCTCTCTGGTCCGAGGTCCACTGGAGACTCCTCCTGGAATCTCCCAGAGTCTTTCCATCTCTGGTTTAGGCGCTTTGTATCCCAGCTGGGATCCCAAGACTGCCCCAATCAGGTACCTGGGGTGATTTTTCTCTTTTGATGAGGAGGAGGGGGAGGAAGAGGAGGAGGAGGAGGACGAGGAGGACGAGGACAAGGAGGAGGAGGGTGAGGATGATGAGGGGGAGGAGGGGGAGGAGAGGGAGGAGGAGGTGGACGAAGAGGACAAGGAGGAGGACGAAGAGGACAAGGAGGAGGACGAAGGACGAGGAGGAGGACCTGGAGGAGAAAGAGGAGGAGGAGCAGGAGGAGGAGGACCAGGACGAGGACGAGGATGAGGACAAGGATGAGGAGGAGGAACATGAGGATGAGGAGGAGGATGAGGAGGACAAGGATGAAGAGGAGGAGGAGGAGGAGGAGGAGGAAGAGGAGGAGGCGGAGAAGGAAGAGGAGGAGGAGGAGGAAGAGGAGGAGGAGGAGGAAGAGGAGGAGGAGGAGGAGGAGGATGAGGAAGAGGAGGAGGAGGAGGAGGAAGAGGAAGAGGAAGAGGAGGAGGAGGAGGAGGAGGAAGAGGAGGAGGACAAGGAGGAGGAGGAGGACGAGGACAACGATGATGACAACGATGACAAAAACGAGGAGGAGGAGAACGAGGATGAAGAGCATGAGGAGGAGTACAAGGAGGAGAAGGAGGATGAGGAGGAGGACAAGGAGGACGAGGTTGAGGAGGAGGGGGAGGATGAGGTGTAGGAGGAAGAGGAGGAGGACAAGGTCGAGGACGAGTAGGACAAGGGTGAGGAAGAGTAGGGGGAGGAGGGAGAGGCGGAGGAGGAGGAAGAGGAGGAGGGAGAGGAGGACGAGGTGGACGAGGAGAAGGAGGGGGAGGAGGAAGAAGACGAGGAGGTGTAGGAGGAAGAGGAGGAGGAGGAGGAAGAGGACGAGTACAAGGAGGACGAGGAGGGGGAGGAGGAGGACGATGATGAGGAGAACGAAGATGAGGACGAGGCAGACAAGGAGGACGAGGAGGAGGAGGAGGAGGAGGAGGAGGAGGAGGAGGAGGAGGAAGAGGACAATGAGGACCAGGAGGAGGAGAACGAGGTGGTGGAGGACGAGGAGGGGTAAGGGTGGAGATCTTCTTCATCCTGCTCCTCCACTGCTGACCCCAGGGAATTCCCTGGAGCTGCCAACACCTGCCTTTGCTGCTCGAGGATCTTCTCTAGCACCATGCCAAAGGCCTTCTCCTATGGCAGCGCTGCAGCATCCTGCGAGTCACGGACTGGAACTGGCACCTCCAGGAAAGTTCTGCTGGGAAACACCCTTCAGCCATTCCCTGACTGCAATGAGCTGGCCTCCTATTCCTCTGCAAGGCTCTTCCTGGCCAGCTGCATCCTCAGCAATGAGCCGGTTCTGCTGAGAGCCGCGGCTCGGAGGGAGCAGCGAGTCCTGTCCAAAGGGCTTCCTCCGTCTCCAGTCCTGCAGCTCTCACAGGGGTACTGGGTATGGTCAAGTCTCCTGCCAGGAGTATCCGACGTGTGGAATTCATCCTCATCCTTCTTCTCCATTGCTGAGGGCTCTAAGTGCCCTGCAGATGGGAACATCTGCCTTTACTGCTGGAGGTTTTTGTCCAGCACCACACTCAAAAGTCTTCTCCTCTGGTACTGCCACATCATTCTTGGAACCTTGGTTGGGAACTGGGGGCTCCAGGACAATCGCTGCTCTGCCTCTGGCTTGTGGGAGTTCCTTACTGGAGGCCTCCTCTTTTCTCTATCCTGCTGAAACAAGAAAGGCTTCGTAACTTGACTGCTCTATGCCAGCTATGAGTACATCATCTCTTCTGTAACTCTTTTATAGTGGACACAGAGTTTGTTTAAGCTCATTCTCACAACTTTTATCGTGACTATGCCTCATAACTCTTACAACTCTTATTAGTTCATAACCTGGATTACACATCGTCTCTGTCCAGATTAGAATTTTAAAATATACAATACAATTCTCAATATCCTCTAGCTACAAGATGTAACCACACATCTTTGTCCTTTTTTATTTTTGCAAACACATTGGCAATTGTTTCTCTCCTTTATATTTTCCCCTTCGGAACTCATCTGTTTCCTGTTTTCACTCCCTCTTGTCAGAAGACCTTTCCTTTGGTTTATTCTTGTACTGATTCTCCAATCTTTCCATGCTACTTTATCGAGATGTAGCTGGTGCAACAGACACTTATTAGATAATTTTTGTTGTTTTGATTTATACTACAAGAAGATGATAAAACACGTATTTTTCATTTCCTCGGATGGCAAAAATTTTTTGCATTTTTAATGGAAAATATATTTTTAAAGTTTGGAGAGCATAATTTAAAAAAATTAGTTTCATTACCTCCCCAGTAGCCATAACATAGATCTGTATCCATCATCTAAAAGTAAAGCCAGCTTTTGATTTGATACACACATTGAGACTTTATCCTGTAGGAAATAAAGCAGAAAAAATATGCTATTACAGTTTTATCTTCAACTGCACATCACTTCTAACCTTGAGTGAAGGCTCTGCATTACTGAATAGAACCAACTGAGGCAGTGCAGCTCTAGTTAACACATGATCAGAACCTTAGACTGCTAAGGAAGAGCAGGAAATAGTTTGGCTGCCACCACGAGGCAACAGCACATTGTCCTGTTGACATTCTCACGGTCAGAGGGAAACTGGAACCGAGCAATCCCATTCCTTTGCAACCACCCTTATGCTGCAGAGATGGAGCCCTGAGCTCAGCAATGCCATTTGTGACAGAGCTTTCCCAGGTGGGAAGGCATCCTCCCTTCCCAGAGGTATTGCAAGTTCCCCTCTCCCCGCTCCATTCCATCCGGAAATGGAATGCTGACAATCCATAAAGGTTACACACTACAACACTGGCATGGATTCTTTTCCTTAGGTAGATCTAAGGCAGTCTGGGAGTCGCTCAGCCTCTTGTGCCCTCTTCAAGTGAGCATTTGTAACTTTTCTTCCTACAATAATCCAACCAAACTACTTGGTTACTGCTCCAAGTAATTACCAGAAGCTTTGGCTGTGTTTTCCCATTCGATTTTATTTAACCCAATATTTTGCAAATATTGACACTTCTATATTTGAAATTCCCAGCATACTACAGAGATTTGAGAGGTGATCTTCAAACTTGAGAGGTGACATTGACCACAGAGTAGCAATAAATAGGAAATATCAGGACAAAAGTTAATCCAATACACACCCCCAACAATCCTCCAATTTTTTTTAAATTTTTTTTTTTATTCTGGAATAAACAAATTTAACAGCACTGCCATGAATGCAACAAAGTGACGCAGGCATGAAGATGAGCAAGCTGTTGGTCCTTCACATTCCGGTTTTCAAGGGTGACATTAGGGGGACACTGCTTGGAGCACTGCAATGACGTCAAAGTAATCCCTTAAACTTCCTGCTAACTGGAAATTTCTTTTAAGATGCATAGATATTATACGGCTCATTACTTACACATACAGGCAAAAGGAAAAAACAACTTTCACCACATTCTCATAAACCTCTGGAAATAAAGTCCTGTATACTTAACTGCTTTTCTTAATTTGAGAAATTGCTACTGCTATAACATTACCTGTACTGGACCAATTGGATGCTTTTGCCCAGACTCCTTGCTCCATATATGTCATTTACACCACAGAAAACAAGACAGAATCCTATCCAAGCAAAAATCAGTGGGAATGGAGAATGACTTACTCGGCAACACCTGATTCTCTCTGTGCAACATGCACTACAGCTTTCTTTCGGTCTGATCAAACACTTCTTACGGTGAAGATCATCATCCTATAGTCTGAACTAGGGACTGACTTCCCGGCTCGCTGTGCCTCATCGCCGCCACCCTGATCCATTCTCTGGACATTGACTGAGCCTGACCGTACCCTCTGCAACCACCACCTCCCTGGGCAACCTGTGCCAACGCCTGACCACCCCAACACCGAAAAAAAACCTTTAATATGTCATCCGAATCCCCACTGTCTCATTTGAAGGCCACTCCCTCTAGTAGCCCGTAGGCTTCTTTTCAGAAGCGATGTGAGGGGAAGGCGGCTCGCCGCTCCCCTTTGCCCACACGGCTGGCTCCCTTCCAGGCCCGATCCCACCCACGGTAAGGAAGGAACGCACCCACCCACACGCCCGGGGCCACTCCCTCACCGGGGCTCTGTCAGTCCCCCGCCGGGGGCCGGTCACTCCCTCGCCGGGGGTCACTCCCCACCAGAACCAGAACCCGCTCCCCCCGCCCGCCGCCGCCGCTCCCGCTCTGCCGCCCCCACGGCCCCTCAGCAGCACCAGCCCCTCCGGGCCCCGCCCCCGCCCCGCGGCCCCGGCCAATCCCCGCCGAGCCCCGCCCGTCCCGCGGCTCCCCATTGGTGAAGGCGCTTCGGCCACCGGGCAGGAGGGATCACCGCAGAAACCCAAACGTTCTGCAAGAGCGGGAATTGGTGTCCAAGGACACAGTTTACACCTGCACTTGGCTCGCAGCATCCCCCTGCAGTGCTACGGGCTGGTTACTTCAGGCGGCCACAGAGCCCTTAAAGGGAACTGGGCCGCCTTGACTTGTTAGCAAAGCGGCCACAGAGTCCCTAAATCAGACTGGGCTGCCTGGAGTTGTTACTAAACTCCCCACGTTGCACTGACCGTTCTGTGCAATTTCCAATGGCCCCGCAGAAAAAGACCTGGGGGTGGTGGCCAAGAGCTGCTGAACACAAGCCCAGGTGTGCCCAGGTGTGCCCAGGTGGCCAAGAAAGACATTGGCATCCTGGCCTGGGTCAGCAACAGTGCGGCCAGCAGGACCAGGGCAATGACTGTCCGTCCCCCTGTTTTGGGCACCGCTGAGGCCCCACCTCGAATCGTGGGGTCAGTTTTGGGTCCCTCACTGCAAGAAAGACTTTGAGGTGCTGGAGCGTGTCCAGAGAAGGGAATTGAGCTGGGGCAGGCTCTGGAGCACAAGTCTGAGGAGAAGCGGCTGAGGGAGATGGGGGGGCTCAGCCTGGAGAAAAGGAGGCTCGGGGAGGACCTTCCCTCTCTCTCCAACTCCCTGGAAGGACACTGGCTTGGGTGGGGATTCCTAACCATAACGTATCTATCCCATGATCTTTTGCGCCAAGAAGATTGTCACTGTATCTTTAGGTTTGGCAGCCGGGAAACCTTGGGGAGGATGGAGGGCTTTGCTTTAGGGCACGTGTTTTTAAAGGCTGCCCAGGCAGTCGCACATCATGCAAAAGGTGTACGCTCTGTGTGAGACTTACGGGAATCCTGGAATTCAGTGACTGCGGTGTAAAACTGCCTGCTTCCCTTCCGCCGGCGGATCGGGGCAGTCGCTTGCGTGGTTGCTGCGGGAGCTTTTGTGCATTCGGCTTCGGGACTTTGCTAGGCTGCAATTCGGCAATGTGATCGAATGTGCCTGCTTTCCCTGCCTCCCTGCCGCTCGGGAATGCACAGATGGTGCATGGTGTTCCGCCTGGAGCCGGGGCTGTGTCCGCCGTCCCCTGAGTGCCCGGGGAATCGCTCCCTTCGCTCCGTTGTGTCCGAGCCGCCGCTGCCCCCGCCCCACTGAGGGGCCGAGCGTGCAGCGGAGCGCCCCCTGCCGGCCGCGAGTGCCCCCGGCCCCGCCCCCCGCCGGCCGCGCGGGATCCCGGCCCCGCCCCGCGCCCGCCGCAGCCGCCAGCGGCCCCTGCCGGGCGTGGCCGTAACTGCAGCAAAGGGCAAACACGGCCCTGGGCGGGGGAACCTCCTGTGTGTGTGCTGGGGTTTGTTCTGTGCATATTCTATACTAAAGAACTGTCATACATGAAATCCCTATTTGTGCTTGGTCTTTGCATATTAAGTGCTTTAATTAATTAATTTTGAGTTAAATATTTTTAAATTGAATGTTAAAATTAGCCCATCAACCCAGGTACAAAAATCAAGTTCCATTATCAGTGTTTTCAATTGTTCAAAGTAGTTTATTAAGAGAGTTGCACCCTTCCCAGTTAAAAATTCCCCAGTTAAAAATCCCAACTTATGCTCCCCTTTTCAAACTTCAAACCACCTGTACACCATAAGAGTTATCTTTCCTGTGTTTACTGTATACTTTTACAAGTGTTTTAAGATGTGTTGGATGTATTTTAATACTTTTTTTAGGTGTTTCTACTTGCACTTTGGTTCCAAGGCCAAAAACCCCAGTTCTAACAGCCAGCAGCTATTTTTAGCCCCACAACCATTACTCTGTAGGCAAGCTCCATGGCAACCTGAATTTTAATAAAGGCATTTTAGCACCCTTATCTCAACTAATACCACCCCTCTGACAACGATGAGCCATTGGTGGACGGAGATGATCTATCAAAGGGAAAGCACCAATCACTTTAAACCGAAGGGGTGGGCTGTGGGCGGGCTGTGGGTGGGCTGTGGGCAGAGTGGGGCGGAGCAAAGGCACTATAAAACAACGAGACAGCGAGGCGGGCTCTTTTTCTCTCTGCAGGCTAGCTGTGGTGGATGTTGGTGCTGGGCATTAAAAGCCTTACTCCTATTAAGGAGCCTTTAGTAATTTTTTTTACTTTTGGACCAGCCAAAAGCCAGCCCAGCACTGCAAGTTCTTTTTCTCTACCTGAGGTCCAGTGCTGTCTCAGCCAGAAGATCTCAGATCCCTGCGCTCCTGGGGCATACCATCTACCGAGCCATAGGATCCCAAATTTTTATATTTTTCTAATTTCTGTAATTTTTCAATTTTTCTGTTTTCAATAAATTAATTTTTTATTTAAGAGTTGTCTCATTTCTCACAGAACTGCTACTCCTTTCCTGCATTTTTTCAGCCCCATAATTTTCGAAGTTATAATGATTTGGAGAAAACGGTCTTCTTGCCATTCCAGGAAGGTTCCCACTTCCTTAGCAGACATTTAACTTTTAAAACAGGACACTTTGTTAATAAAAACCAAACCTGGGAACATTTCATGATTTCATGTACTACATGATTTCACATCTAAAGAAACCCTGTGTTACTGTCACAGGGACTCCTGGCTTAATTCACCAGCTCCTCTCTGTTGTTTGTTGCTGCCCAGTGAAGAAGAGTCACATTTTCTTTTTCTGGTTGGTGAACATCATATCCTGCTTCTACCAGTTCTTTGCATCGCTCTGCCATTCCATACCTTAAATGAGACAACACCGATTTACTTACCATTTGTTAAATATCCTCCAGTTTGGAGACAGTCGCATCCTAAAGAAAAAATACATCTCAATAAGCATCACTCAGCAGTTCCTACTTGAGCAGATTCCACACTGCATTCAATGGAAACCTTGTAAAAAGAGTGGGGCTGTGCCTTGAGGAGTAGAAGCTTCTACTTAACAAATCTGTCTGAAATGCTTTTGGTTTATTTACAATAGTAGCTGTAAGTGATGTTTCTTCTTCCACTTCAGGCAGAAAATGAAACTGAAGATGTTTCCTCTGTAAAAATGGAAGCTTTGTAACAATGGACCTCCTGCTCCCAGAGGAAACGTGCCATGGCCCTTGGAGAATTGGCAGTCACCGCTCACAGGCCATCGGAAAAGGAATAATTGTCACCCCCAGCTCAGCCTCCAGACCAGGGCTGACAGGACTCTCGCTATCTCCTGACGGTGGGATCCTGGCTGGAAGCATCACAGCTCGGGTCAGGACTTTGGGTAGAGACTTGGAGAGCCATTCAGGGCACAAGAGGGTTGGCAGCCCTCAGAAAAGAAAAGAAAAATGAAAGAGCAGGTGCATTTATGAAGAAACCCTTTTTTTTACCGACCCCTGTTTCGGTAGGTCACGGCAGTACACAGAAGGTAGCACAGATTTGTAGCGGGCACCCGGGCCTGTTTCTGTAACTAGACTGGTTACTGCACTTTCCATCTCCATCAGTTGTTTTTAGGGTAGAAGAAGATATTTGGGAGGGGCACAATGGGCCCAACACCATGGGAGCAAGTCCAGGATGTCAACAGCTTTCAGTTGTGAATGAGCAGGAAAGCTAAGAGACAAAGTCAGGCTTCTTTCTCATCCTGAAGGTGGAGAAGGGAAAATTCAGAGCTGACAAAAATATCCCATATTGGGGTGCACAAGTGCAGGGAGAACCCTCCCTTGCTGGACAGGAGGTGCTACGAGCATTCAGTGATTCTTTGTTGGCATAGCAAAGTCTCCAGAAGGGAGCTGGGGAGAAATACCACTCCTTCCACCCAGTGTTCTGAAGCTCTGGTGTCGTGACGGAGGGAGAGCCCGGACGCTCAATATGAGTGATCAACAAGCTTCTGTTTATTGATCAGTCGTGGATAACAGATATAGTGTGACTAATGAGGCTTATGCATATTCCAAAAGGCGCAAGCTGAGTGGTTTACGGCACTGCCACCGACCCCTCCCTCTAGTTCTACCTTTGTGGTCAGCAAGTTCCTCTTTCCCATGCCTAAGTTCCTCTTTTTCCCATGCCCCGACCATAAGCTGTCTATTGTTAACTGTACTGCTCACCAAGGCCAGCATGTCCCCGCTGTATCAGCATAAGGCCTTGGTCAGCTGCAGAGTCCATGCATCCTTTCTCACGTAGCTCAGCTATTATACAAGATGAGTGCGATATTCTGCTAAATCATGCTCTCTAAGCTGCAAAGGGTCTACGTGTCCTCGGTCACGTAGCCAATTCTCTATACTCTGGGCTGCACGGTGCAACAAAGTTATCAAGAATCGCTCCATTACATAACACAACTCCCGAATGTGAGACGGGGTTAGAGGCTGGTAACACCAGGGGGGTTCCCCTGGAGTCCCTAGGGATCACTTTCTCTGCCGCTCCTTCCTCTGCCACAGGGGTCTCCTCACGCTCTTTCCCTGCCCCAGCGTGGGAGGCTGAGCCTGCTGGAGCGTGTCCATCTGTCCCAGAGTCTCTTTCAGCATCTGCTCATCCCTGCACAGCTCCTTTAGATGCTGCTATCCCCTGAATCCAGGCAGACTGGGCTGCATTTGCCTGCTGCCAGTGTGAGGGGAAGAAAGAGCAAGAGTTCATTAGGGCTTGACCTGAAATGATGTTTTGGCGCTTCTGCTTCTTCTCACAGCTTTGGCAGCTGAGCAGCATCTCTGTCCCTGCCACCCACTGGCCCTTGGAATGCACACATGAGCCCATGTATCTCTTCTGGTGAACCCAAGTGGCCGCGTCAGTTGGAAAGGGCAGCTGTTGTTTCACTGTTACCTTTCTTGGCTGGTTACAGCCCCTCCTGCCTGTACTACAGCCTGTGCTTGAAGACACAAAACTGCCATGATGCCTTGAGGAAAGGCATCAAAAGCTTGACAAAGGCTGAAGGGAACACTCTGATTACCCTTTTTCCCAAGAGATTTCTTTAGCTGAAGTTGCTAACCAGGACCAGACTTGACACCGCGGCATGGGCTTGTGGTTGTTTTATTTCTCGGGTCCTCAGTCCTGCGTGGGACTCGGTAACCGGGTGCTGCAGAGGCTCCGGCAAGGCATCAAAGACGCCTGCCCCGCACCCAAGGGTGGCGCAAGATCTCCTCCAGCGCTGGCCTGTCCGCGGGGTGCTTGGACAAACACCAGCGGATCAGATGTTGGCACTCTGGGGAGAGAAGCCAGAAAGCACCGGTCACTTGCAGAAGGCTCCTGCCCACCTGCTCCCGGCACCCGCAGGGCCCGGGCCGTGCTGCGTGTGCTCAGAGCTGTGCCGGCCTCCCGGCTGACTCTGCCCTTTGCGGGACAGTGGCACGGCAGGACACGGGCCACCTCCTTCAGCCAAGCGGGCCACACCGACCACGTCGTCACGGGCTGCCTCCTGCGGCCAGCCCTTGAGGGCAGATCGGCTTCCCACGCAGCCACATGAGGGCCACGCTGGGCTGCATGGTGCCATCTGCCAAAGCCTGCCTTCTTGAGGCCAGACACCAACCTGGAGAGACCTGCTGCCAGAAGAAGAGCTGCCCCGACACGATGTCACGGTCCTCCAGGAAGGGCATGTTCCCGCAGACCATGACGTACAGCAGCATGCCCAGGGACCAGATGGTTGCTGAATGGCCATGGTAGCAGCCAAGGCAGATCCACTCGGGTGGGCTGTACATGTGTGCTCCTAGGGGACACAGGCGGCGCTGTCCAGGCGCAGGCTGCTGGCTTCCAGAGCCTGGTGCCAGCCTCCTGGCGGAAGCAGGGGCTGCACCGGTGGCCACAACTTCCCCCCGAGGCCACCCGGCGTCCCCCAGCCAATTGGCCAAAGCCAGGAAACCATTCCGCAAGGCAAACAAGGCCAGCGGAGCAGCCCAAGCCCTTGCGGGCCTGCCAAGCCAAGCGGCCAGGCCCTGGCTTTTGCAGCCCCCCTCTGTGGGCAGGGCCGGCAGCCGGCTCCTGGGGCACAGCATCTGGCCCGTGCCAAAGGGCAGCCGGCAGCCGGCTGAATGCCGCACCCCGCAGCCCAGGAGGGAATGGGGCCGTGCAGTGCCTGGCACTGGGAGCAGGGCCCGGCCTGTGGGCTCACCGGCAAATCGCGTGAAGGCCTGCTCCTGGAGGAAGGTGCCGCAACCGAAGTCGATGAGCTTCAGGTCGCCGCTCTCTGGGTCCACGAGGAGGTTCTCCGGCTTGATGTCCCGGTGCAGGACGCCGCAGGCGGTGCAGTGCTGCACAGCCTCCAGCACCTGGCAGAAAAGCCAGCGCGCCATCTCCTCGCACAGGAACCCCTGCTCCAGCAGGAAGGCCAGGAGATCCTGCGATGGCTCCGGACGCTCCATCACCAGCAAGAAGCTGTCAGGCAGCTCAAACCAGTCGAGGAGCCGGATGATGTTGTGGCAGCCAGAGCCCACCTTCTCCATGAGCACGATCTCCATGGGAACACGGGTGCCGTCGGGCTGTGAGGAGGAGACAGTGCCTCCAGCAGGCCTGATGCTGCCCTGTGGCTCCGCTGCCCCGTGCCTGGGATGCCCCAGTGCTCCCTTGGGCAGCCTCCCTGGTGCTTGGGCTTCCTCCCGCCCAGGGGATGCTTGGGGGGTGCCCCCCTGCGCGGCCCCACCACCGGTGTTCGGCATCCCCGGGCCCGCCATGCTCCGGCTCGCACGCTGAGCCCACACCCGCTCCCCCCGCCCTGCGCCGCCTCCCGCCCTCGGGGCCCGGCCTTATCCCTGCCCGCTGCACCCCGCTCTGTCGCGGTGGCCCCGCTCTGTCGCGGTGGCCCCGCTCACTCACCAGCTCGTACCACTGCAGGACGCTCTCCCGGGCCACGCGTTTGATGGCCACCTGCAAGCCCACAAGAGACGGGGCTGAGCTCAAGCCCTGCCCCGCCCCGCCCCTGGCCCTCCTCCCGCGCCCCGCCGTCCCGGCCACTTACCGGGCTCCCGTCCGAGAGGCGGATGCCCGAGAAAACGGCGCCGAAGCCACCGCTGCCCAGCTGCGGGCCCAGCTGGTACAGCTCCTGCAGCTTCTTCTTTTGCCCTGCGACCGAGACCGAGCCATCAGCCTTGCGCCCAGGGCCCCCCCGGCCAAGTGCCCGCGAGTGAAGCGGGCCGAGCCACCGCGGGCCACGTTGCTCTGACCTGCTTCCTGCTGCGCGCCGGGCAGCGGCCACCGCCTTGCAGCCGTCGGGCTGGCGAGCGGCAGAGCTGGGGCAGGGGAGCGCGCAGAGGCGGCTGCAGGAGCCGCAGGGCAGCGGGGCAGGGCGGCACCGTCGCTGTCCCCGGCGTCGTGGGCTGGACTCTGCTGTTGAGGACTGCTGGGGCTACAGCCCGAGGACTCGCACAGGGGGGTGTCAGGAGCAGCTGCAAACCAGAGAGGGGTTTTTTGAAGCCGTGGCATCAGAAGCACTGGAAAGAGCCAGAGACTCTGCTGCTCTCAAGGGCCCTGGCCTGGCCTGGGGATGCCCCTCAAGAGCCCCGAGGGAGCCTCAGACAGCTCCTCAGAAGATCTCACCTGCTACCAGAAAGGTCTTCCTGGTAGTTGGTGGCCGTCTCGGAGCAGCTTCCTGGAGATGGAGGAACCTCCTGGGTCTCTTGAGCTGTTCTATTCTATGTGAATGCAGGATCCCATTCCTTTATGTCTCCAAGAGGCAGGATGCACAGCCGAGCTCTTCCACCGACTGCTCGCACACGACTGGGGCCGCGCCAGGCAAGCGCTTGGCTTTTTCCTGGGCACTGTCAGCGCTCATGGAAACAAGCACCCGATAGCGCTGCCCACTTGCAGGAGAAGGAATCACTGCGAGCCCAGCTCGAAAGCAGCCCAAGGGCAGAGGCAACTTGGAAACTTCCCTGCTCTCAACTCAACGGTGTCAGGACAAAAAGATTTCCCTCATCTTCCCCTTGCAAGTGCAGACTCCTCTTTGCACCCACACTCCAAGAGCAAGATGAACTCCTTTGCCCTAACTTGCACTTTCCTTCTAAGCTCTAGGCACCATCCTAAGCCTTCCCTCTCGCAGAGTCAGGATCCAAAGACAACGGCACCAGGGACTGCTCACACAAGAAAGGCACCAGGACAAATGGCTCCCGAGCTTGGCCTTTGCGTTCCCGCTGACAGCTCAACAGCTCTAAGCCAGAGAAGTGCCTGGTGGGAGAAGCCTTTAGAATCACTCCGAGCACCTCATGACAAGGAGCTGCAGCGTGTGGCGATGAATCTCCAGCAGCCTCCTGCCCCAGGGTGTCCCCCGGGAGCAGCCATGCGCCAGGCCATGACTGCCAGCTGCACACCCAAAGGAGCCGGTGTTCCACACCACGGCTGTGCCTGGGACAGAGGCACGAGTGGCCACAGAAGTGGCCATGGCACTGTCCGCACGCTGTCCCTGCTGCTTCTCCCCCAGCCGCTGGTGGGGCACCAACTCCCAGCCACCCACTCCTAAAGCCACGGGCCCACTGGGACACTGCAGGGGCTCGTGGAAGCCAGCGGCCATTGTGACACAGCGGGGCTGCACAGAACCCACGGTGCTTTGTGACCCGTGGCTCCCAGGAGAGCCTTTGTGATGCTGGGGACCTACACGGAACCCTGGCTCTGCTGTGACACCAGCACAGAAGCTCTGGGAGCCCTGGACACCGTGGTTACGCTATGGAAGCTGATGGAACCCTGGCTCCACTGTGACACCACAGAAGCTCGGGGAGCCCTGGAGACCATGGGGATGCTAGGGAAGCTGACGGAAGCCTGGGCACCACAGTGACGCTGTGGAACCTGGTGGGACTGAGGGGCCACAGTGACACTCTGGGGCCTTTTGGAAGCAACGAGACCCTGGTGGGAAGCCACGGGACGATTAATGCTGGCAGGAACCTGCTCCAGGTGGGCTCCTCTCTCCCAGCTTCCACAGGGGCTGCTAGGATGCCACTGCGGCACTGGCTTGTCACGGGCTCACGGCTTCCTTTGGGAATGGCTCTGCTCCAGGATGGCATGCTGCAGAGACTGCAGGTAGATTTTGTGCTCCCTCCTGGCATGCAGGTGGACAAGAAAGCCTGATGCAGCCCCCCCTCAGCCCATGTCCGGCTGTGTCATTGGAGCGGGGGAACTTTGGGAGCAGCCCCAGCCCTGCTCCTGGTCCCGGCTGGGCACGCAGCTGCTGGGACACAGGTGTGTCCTGATGGCCCCCGTGTACTCGTTTTTGAAGGGAAGGACAGAGTGCATCAGTGAGTTTGGTGTGGCTTCCATGCGGCAAGGAGAAGGTGCAGCCCAGAACTGGCTTTCACTTTGAGAACCTTTTGCTATTGCGGGAGCAGCTGGTGGACCTTTTCAACCGAGCTGCAGGAGTGAAAAGTGTGATGGCATGTCTATCTGAGAAGGAAGGTTCAGTGCCGCAGCGTGTTGTGCACAATGTATATGCTGATAAGAGAAGGGGGTGCTTTTGGAACGTGTTCCTTCCTGACACGTCTGTCTGTGCTTCAGGTGCTTGGACTCAGGGATAGCGAAGGTGTGTGAAAGTGACTGGGCTGCGAGAATCCTGTTGCACAGGGAAGAGGGAAGGTCAGCAAATGTTTCCTGTCCTGGCACATGTCTCAGTCTGAACTGCAGCTGGAGATGCTTCACTTCTGCCAAGGACTCTGCCACCTTGAGAGAAGGATGCGCTCTATGGAGTTGAGAAAGAAAGTGCGTATCACTAGCTTGTTTCCTCTAGTTCCTAGACAGCAAAGGGGCTATGAAAGGCAGCACTGGCTTTTTGTTCTAGGAGCTTTTCTTGACAAGCAGCTGCTGGATGTTTGGAAGGGGGTTTGGGATATGCAAAAATGAGAGGGTAAGCTGGTACACTGAGCTTGAGAGCAAAAGCATATCTTCAGGGATTTGGACGCATTTCAGAGGGTGTGAGTTGCATACTGAGCAGCTGATGGCACAGAAAAGGTTCAAAAGAAAGAGGCCGTGCTGGAACTGCCTTTTCTTTTGCAGCCTAGAAACTGCACAGCCAACAGCAAAAACGATTCCTCCTCCCTCCCTGCAACATGCAGGATCACATTCCTTTATGTCTCCAAGAGGCAGGATGCACAGCTGAGCTCTTCCACCGACTGCTCGCACACGACTGGGGCCGCGCCAGCGAAGCGCTTGGCTTTTTCCTGGGCACTGTCAGCGCTCATGGAAACAAGCACCCGATAGCGCTGCCCACTTGCAGGAGAAGGAATCACTGCGAGCCCAGCTCGAAAGCAGCCCAAGGGCAGAGGCAACTTGGAAACTTCCCTGCTCTCAACTCAACGGTGTCAGGACAAAAAGATTTCCCTCATCTTCCCCTTGCAAGTGCAGACTCCTCTTTGCACCCACACTCCAAGAGCAAGATGAACTCCTTTGCCCTAACTTGCACTTTCCTTCTAAGCTCTAGGCACCATCCTAAGCCTTCCCTCTCGCAGAGTCAGGATCCAAAGACAACGGCACCAGGGACTGCTCACACAAGAAAGGCACCAGGACAAAAGGCTCCCGAGCTTGGCCTTTGCATTCCCGCTGACAGCTCAACAGCTCTAAGCCAGAGAAGTGCCTGGTGGGAACAGCCTTTAGAATCACTCCGAGCACCTCATGACAAGGAGCTGCAGCGTGTGGCGATGAATCTCCAGCAGCCTCCTGCCCCAGGGTGTCCCCCGGGAGCAGCCATGCGCCAGGCCGTGACTGCCAGCTGCACACCCAAAGGAGCCGGTGTTCCACACCACGGCTGTGCCTGGGACAGAGACACGAGTGGCCACAGAAGTGGCCATGGCACTGTCCGCACGCTGTCCCTGCTGCTTCTCCCCCAGCCGCTGGTGGGGCACCAACTCCCAGCCACCCACTCCTAAAGCCACGGGCCCACTGGGACACTGCGGGGGCTCGTGGAAGCCAGCGGCCATTGTGACACAGCGGGGCTGCACAGAACCCACGGTGCTTTGTGACCCGTGGCTCCCAGGAGAGCCTTTGTGATGCTGGGCAACTACACGGAACCCTGGCTCCACTGTGACACCAGCACAGAAGCTCTGGGAGCCCGGGACACCGTGGTTACGCTATGGAAGCTGATGGAACCCTGGCTCCACTGTGACACCACAGAAGCTCGGGGAGCCCTGGAGACCATGGGGATGCTAGGGAAGCTGACGGAAGCCTGGGCACCACAGTGACGCTATGGAACCTGGTGGAACCGAGGGGCCACAGTGACACTCTGGGGCCTTTTGGAAGCAACGAGACCCTGGTGGGAAGCCACGGGATGATTAATGCTGGCAGGAACCTGCTCCAGGTGGGCTCCTCTCTCCCAGCTTCCACAGGGGCTGCTAGGATGCCACTGCGGCACTGGCTTGTCACGGGCTCACGGCTTCCTTTGGGAATGGCTCTGCTCCAGGATGGCATGCTGCAGAGACTGCAGGTAGATTTTGTGCTCCCTCCTGGCATGCAGGTGGACAAGAAAGCCTGATGCAGCCCCCCCTCAGCCCATGTCCGGCTGTGTCATTGGAGCGGGGGAACTTTGGGAGCAGCCCCAGCCCTGCTCCTGGTCCCGGCTGGGCACGCAGCTGCTGGGACACAGGTGTGTCCTGATGGCCCCCGTGTACTCGTTTTTGAAGGGAAGGACAGAGTGCATCAGTGAGTTTGGTGTGGCTTCCATGCGGCAAGGAGAAGGTGCAGCCCAGAACTGGCTTTCACTTTGAGAACCTTTTGCTATTGCGGGAGCAGCTGGTGGACCTTTTCAACCGAGCTGCAAGAGTGAAAAGTGTGATGGCATGTCTATCTGAGAAGGAAGGTTCAGTGCCGCAGCGTGTTGTGCACAATGTATATGCTGATAAGAGAAGGGGGTGCTTTTGGAACGTGTTCCTTCCTGACACGTCTGTCTGTGCTTCAGGTGCTTGGACTCAGGGATAGCGAAGGTGTGTGAAAGTGACTGGGCTGCGAGAATCCTGTTGCACAGGGAAGAGGGAAGGTCAGCAAATGTTTCCTGTCCTGGCACATGTCTCAGTCTGAACTGCAGCTGGAGATGCTTCACTTCTGCCAAGGACTCTGCCACCTTGAGAGAAGGATGCGCTCTATGGAGTTGAGAAAGAAAGTGCATATCACTAGCTTGTTTCCTCTAGTTCCTAGACAGCAAAGGGGCTATGAAAGGCAGCACTGGCTTTTTGTTCTAGGAGCTTTTCTTGACAAGCAGCTGCTGGATGTTTGGAAGGGGGTTTGGGATATGCAAAAATGAGAGGGTAAGCTGGTACACTGAGCTTGAGAGCAAAAGCATATCTTCAGGGATTTGGACGCATTTCAGAGGGTGTGAGTTGCATACTGAGCAGCTGATGGCACAGAAAAGGTTCAAAAGAAAGAGGCCCTGCTGGAACTGCCTTTTCTTTTGCAGCCTAGAAACTGCACAGCCAACAGCAAAAATGATTCCTCCTCCCTCCCTGCAACATGCAGGATCCCATTCCTTTATGTCTCCAAGAGGCAGGATGCACAGCCGAGCTCTTCCACCGACTGCTCGCACACGACTGGGGCCGCGCCAGGCAAGCGCTTGGCTTTTTCCTGGGCACTGTCAGCGCTCATGGAAACAAGCACCCGATAGCGCTGCCCACTTGCAGGAGAAGGAATCACTGCGAGCCCAGCTCGAAAGCAGCCCAAGGGCAGAGGCAACTTGGAAACTTCCCTGCTCTCAACTCAACGGTGTCAGGACAAAAAGATTTCCCTCATCTTCCCCTTGCAAGTGCAGACTCCTCTTTGCACCCACACTCCAAGAGCAAGATGAACTCCTTTGCCCTAACTTGCACTTTCCTTCTAAGCTCTAGGCACCATCCTAAGCCTTCCCTCTCGCAGAGTCAGGATCCAAAGGCAACGGCACCAGGGACTGCTCACACAAGAAAGGCACCAGGACAAAAGGCTCCCGAGCTTGGCCTTTGCATTCCCGCTGACAGCTCAACAGCTCTAAGCCAGAGAAGTGCCTGGTGGGAACAGCCTTTAGAATCACTCCGAGCACCTCATGACAAGGCGCTGCAGTGTGTGGGGAATGAATCTCCAGCAGCCTCCTGCCCCAGGGTGTCCCCCGGGAGCAGCCATGCGCCAGGCCATGACTGCCAGCTGCACACCCAAAGGACCCGGAGCCGGTGTTCCACACCACGGCTGTGCCTGGGACAGAGGCACGAGTGGCCACAGAAGTGGCCATGGCACTGTCCGCACGCTGTCCCTGCTGCTTCTCCCCCAGCCGCTGGTGGGGCACCAACTCCCAGCCACCCACTCCTAAAGCCACGGGCCCACTGGGACACTGCGTGGGCTCGTGGAAGCCAGCGAACCAAGACGATCACTGTGACACAATGGAACCACATGGAATCAAGGCTCCACGCTGACTTTGTAGGGCCTTATGGAACACAGGATCCATTGTGACACAGCAAGACCTCGTGGAACCAGGGAGTCCATTGTTCCAAGAGAAAACCTATGGAACCAAGGAGCCATTGTGACACAGTGGGCCACATGGAAGCAATTGTCCATTATGACAATGTGGATCAAAGGTGAGCATGGTGACACTGCGGAACCTCATGGAAGAAAGGAGCCATTGTGACCCAGTGGGTCCTGGTCAAACGAAGGAGAACATTGTGACACAGGTGATGCACATGAAGCCAAGGAGCCATTGTGACCCAGTGGGGCCTCATGGAATCAAGGAGACCATGGTGACACAGGTGATGCACATGAAGCCAAGGAGCCATTGTGACCCAGTGGGGCCTCATGGAATCAAGGAGACCATGGTGACACAGGTGATGCACATGAAGCCAAGGAGCCATTGTGACACAGCGGGGCTTCTTCCCTTCAGCTCTGCAGCTGGCTGTCCCAGCCCACAGCACCATGTGCCAAGTGCTCTCCTCAGGGCTCTGCCTGCACACAGGCCCAGAGAAGTTTTCCTGTTGTAAGGTGTCATAGGTTAGCAAGCATAGTCCCGGAAGGGACGTCCTTGCTAAGGGGTGCTTACAGTTTCCTCTGGGAACTGATAGAACCTATCAGCTGGCCAGTTTGAATATGGACAATTCTCTAAGCCACTTAAAGTTGTGATCACCTCTGTGATCCACATTTAAGAATAGGCAAACTCCCCCTCCAAGCTCTCTCTCGTTTCCGGCGCTGGGACAGGTGGCTGCGGGCCCCGTGTGGGGGCCAGCGGGCCCGGCCAGGCCCTGCTTGGGCCAGGCCGGGCCGGGCCACGGCCATCCTGAAGCCATGGACCTGTTCCAGCCATGGAACCCCCCCCCACTGCCTTGCCGTGGGCAGCCGGAGCGGCTCGGCTCTCCCCCCTCTCCACTGCGATAAGAAAAATTCAACATTCCAGCTGCAAAGCTGCAAGGCCGAGGTGAGATTAACCCTTTTTATTGCTGTGAAGAGCTGAAAACCTGAGGGAAGAGAGAGAGGAGATGCTTAAAGCTGAAATTCTGTTGTGAAGCTATGATATATCAGAGTATCCTGTTGTAATTTCATGAAGATATGGGGGGTGGAGTGTTCAACTCGTGAGCAGAAGCACCTGCGCTGAGATAGGCAGATGCTGATGCAGCTGTAATTTCATGAGAAGTTTGGACAGGGAGAGATGAACCAGATGAGGACTTTTGCTCCAAACGGGAAAGGAGAAAACCTCAGTCCCTAGAGATGAACCAGATGAGGACTTTTGCTCCAGATGGGAAAGGAGAAAACCTCAGTTCCTAGAGATGCTCCCAGAGATAGTCCTAAAAATGAAGATGATGAAGACCCTTTGCTCCCAGGGAAGGAGAAGGGCCTCTGTTTTTGTTTCTGAACGGCTCAACCTTAAAATTGTACCCCAAAAAACTTCAAGAGTGGACCCTCGAAAGCAGTTGCGGGAAAAGCTGCAAGTCGGGGGGGAAAGGACTCACACGCAGGCAGAGAGACTCCTCTTCCTAAATGGACTGAACAATATTTGGAAGTGGGCGGCTGTCTCGTTGTGATAATGTTTTCATAGCATGAGCAAGAAGAGACTTCTCTTTCTAAATGGACTGAACAAGGTTATTATGGAAGTGGTAAACAGACTGAACATCTTAAGGGTTGTCTTTTCACATTGTCAGTGGGAGAAGGGAGGAAGGTGGGGGGAGGAGGAGAGTTCTGAAGGTGGTATAATTTTTTTTTTCTTCTTTTAGGTCTGTTAATAAACTTCTTTATATTCTTTCAAGTTTGGTGCCTGTTTTGCATTTCTCCTAATTCTTATCTCACAGCAGATAAACAGTAATGAGTATTTTGGACCAAACCACTACATAAGGAAAGAATGGAAAAGCCTGAGCAGGTTCCTAGACAACCAACCCCACATGCTCAGTCCAGGCTGCCTGCAATGATGTCCCCTTTCTACAAGGGATACTGTGAGCAGGAATGATCTCTGGGAGCAGAATTCTCGCAGTCTTTCCACGGAATTCTCTGTCCCTGTCCTTTGCCTGGCTCTCTGTTGCAGATGGAAGCTGCTGCTGCCATTCTCAGCTTGAAGCCCTCTTTTGATGCAAGCAGATGCTCCCAGGTGTGTTCAGCAGCTGTTGCTCAGTGTTGATGCAAAGCTTTTGTGTTCCTCATGGAAGCAAGGAGCCATTGTGACACTGCAGGGGCTCATGGCATCAAGGAGACAATTGTGACAGTACAGAACCTCCTAGAAACAAGGCTCCATGGTGACACCGTGGGGAATCATGGAAGCCATGGAGAATGTGTGCCACTAAGGAAACTGATGGAACCAAGGCGATCACTGGGACACAATGGAAGCACATGGAATCAAGGCTCCATGATGACTTTGGAGGGCCTCATGGAGCACAGGATCCATTGTGACACAGCAAGACCTCGTGGAACCAAGGAGCCTTTGTGATACTCCAGATGCGCATGGAAGCCAGGGTGCACTGAGACACAGCGGGGCCTTGTTGGAACCAAAGACACCTCTGCAAAAAGCAGGGTAGCTCACAGAACCAAGGAGTCCATTGTTACATTGTAGAAAATTATACATTACATTCTAGAAAACCTATGGAACCAAGGGGCTATTGTGACCCAGTGGGGCCTCATGGAATCAAGGAGACCATGGTGACACAGGTGATGCAGATGAAGCCAAGGAGCCATTGTGACACAGTGGGGCTTCTTCCCTTGAGCTCTGCAGCTGGCGGTCCCAGCCCGAGGCACCATGTGCCAAGTGCTCTCCTCAGGGCTCTGGCTGCACACAGGCCCAGAGAAGTTTTCCTGTTTGTAAGGAAAGAATGGAAAAGCCTGAGCAGGTTCCCTAGACAACCAACCCCACATGCTGAGTCCAGGCTGCCTGCAATGATAGTCCCCTTTCTACAAGGGATACTGTGAGCAGGAATGATGTCTGGGAGCAGAATTCTCGCAGTCTTTCCACTGAATTCTCTGTCCCTGTCCTTTGCCTGGCTCTCTGTTGCAGATGGAAGCTGCTGCTGCCATTCTCAGCTTGAAGCCCTCGTTTGATGCAAACAGATGCTCCCAGGTGTGTTCAGCAGCTGTTGCTCGAGTGTTGATGCAAAGCTTTTGTGTTCCTCATGGAAGCAAGGAGCCATTGTGACACTGCAGGGGCTCATGGCATCAAGGAGACAATTGTGACAGTACAGAACCTCCTAGAAACAAGGCTCCATGGTGACACCGTGGGGAATCATGGAACCACATGGAAATGTGTTCCTCATGAGACACTACGGGGCCTTGTTGGAACCAAAGACACTTCTGGCAAAAAGAGAGCATTGTACCACTAAGGAAACTGATGGAACCAAGGCGATCACTGGGACACAATGGAACCCCATGGAATCAAGGCTCCATGATGACTTGGTAGGGCCTCACGGAGCACAGGATCCATTGTGACACAGCAGGACCTCGTGGAACCAAGAAGCCTTTGTGATACTCCAGATGCGCATGGAAGCCAGGGTGCCCTGAGACACAGCGGGGCCTTGTTGGAACCAAAGAAACCTCTGCAAAAAGCAGGGTAGCTGACAGAACCAAGGAGTCCATTGTTACAATCGAAAACCTATGGAAGCAAGGGGCCATTGTGACACAGTGGGGCCACATGGAAGCAAGGAGCCATTGTGACCCAGTGGGGCCTCATGGAATTGTCCTGGGTTGCAGTGTATTCTGTCACCATCCTCATGAGGTGTTGAAATCAGGTGGGTCAGTGTTTCCTTGCCTCCTCCCCCCAGACTATCTTGCTGTTAATGGCCCATCATTGTCCTGCCGCATGACTCATAGATAACTCCCTCTGGACTATCTTCTGTTAATGAGCCTAATCAACACTTGGCCTCATGACTCATTACCCCATTGTGAGATGCTCCACCCAGAGGGAGGAACCAAGCATCCCATCGTGGATATAAGCTGAGGCTGAACACCAGAGACAATGCCTTGCCACTGGATTTCCAGAGGACAGGAGCTACACAGCCACCACTGGGCCTTCTGAGGAAGAGCAGACCCTTTCTTTCTACAGGATCACCGCTTCAGAGGACTGCAGCCACCATTCTACCACACAGCTACCACCACCCTGCCTAACAGGGACTCAGCTTGTATCCTGACTCTGTCAGTTTGAACCAGTGTTTTCTTTTCGTTTTTTTCTTTCCTTTACTTTAACTTCCCCATTAAATTGTTATTCTGACTTGGTGCCTCCCACTGGTTGGTTTTCAAACTAGTAGAGGAATCAAGGAGAGCATTGTGACACAGGTGATGCACATGAAGCCAAGGAGCCATTGTGACCCAGTGGGGCCTCATGGAATCAAGGAGGTCATTGTGACACAGGTGATGCACATGAAGCCAAGGAGCCATTGTGACCCAGTGGGGCCTCATGGAATCAAGGAGACCATGGTGACACAGGTGATGCACATGAAGCCAAGGAGCCATTGTGACACAGCGGAGCTTCTTCCATTGAGCTCTGCAGCTGGCTGTCCCAGACTGAGGCACCATGTGCCCAGTGCTCTCCTCAGGGCTCTGCCTGCACACAGGCCCAGAGAAGTTTTCCTGTTTGTAAGGAAAGAATGGAAAAGCCTGAGCAGGTTCCCTAAACAACCAACCCTACATGCTCAGTCCAGGCTGCCTGCAATGATATCCCCTTTCTACAAGGGATACTGCGAGCAGGAATGATGTCTGGGAGCAGAATTCTCGCAGTCTTTCCACGGAATTCTCTGTCCCTGTCCTTTCCCTGGCTCTCTGTTGCAGATGGAAGCTGCTGCTGCCATTCTCAGCTTGAAGCCCTCTTTTGATGCAAGCAGATGCTCCCAGGTGTGTTCAGCAGCTGTTGCTCAGTGTTGATGCAAAGCTTTTGTGTTCCTCATGGAAGCAAGGAGCCATTGTGACACTGCAGGGGCTCATGGCATCAAGGAGACAATTGTGACAGTACAGAACCTCCTAGAAACAAGGCTCCATGGTGACACCGTGGGGAATCATGGAACCACATGGAAATGTGTTCCTGATGAGACACAGCAGGGCCTTGTTGGAACCAAAGACACCTCTGCAAAAAGCAGGGTAGCTCACAGAACCAAGGAGTCCATTGTTACAATAGAAAACCTATGGAAGCAAGGGGCCATTGTGACCCAGTGGGGCCACATGGAAGCCAAGGAGCCATTGTGACCCAGTGGGGCCTCATGGAATCAAGGAGACCATGGTGACACAGGTGATGCACATGAAGCCAAGGAGCCATTGTGACCCAGTGGGGCCTCATGGAATCAAGGAGACCATGGTGACACAGGTGATGCACATGAAGCCAAGGAGCCATTGTGACCCAGTGGGGCCTCATGGAATCAAGGAGACCATGGTGACACAGGTGATGCACATGAAGCCAAGGAGCCATTGTGACACAGTGGGGCTTCTTCCCTTGAGCTCTGCAGCTGGCTGTCCCAGCCCACAGCACCATGTGCCAAGTGCTCTCCTCAGGGCTCTGCCTGCACACAGGCCCAGAGAAGTTTTCCTGTTTGTAAGGAAAGAATGGAAAAGCCGTGAGCAGGTTTCCCTAGACAACCAACCCCACATGCTCAGTCCAGGCTGCCTGCAATGATGTCCCCTTTCTACAAGGGATACTGTGAGCAGGAATGATGTCTGGGAGCAGAATTCTCGCAGTCTTTCCACTGAATTCTCTGTCCCTGTCCTTTGCCTGGCTCTCTGTTGCAGATGGAAGCTGCTGCTGCCATTCTCAGCTTGAAGCCCTCTTTTGATGCAAGCAGATGCTCCCAGGTGTGTTCAGCAGCTGTTGCTCAGTGTTGATGCAAAGCTTTTGTGTTCCTCATGGAAGCAAGGAGCCATTGTGACACTGCAGGGGCTCATGGCATCAAGGAGACAATTGTGACAGTACAGAACCTCCTAGAAACAAGGCTCCATGGTGACACCGTGGGGAATCATGGAACCACATGGAAATGTGTTCCTTATGAGACACAGCAGGGCCTTGTTGGAACCAAAGACACCTCTGCAAAAAGCAGGGTAGCTGACAGAACCAAGGAGTCCATTGTTACAATAGAAAACCTATGGAAGCAAGGGGCCATTGTGACCCAGTGGGGCCACATGGAAGCCAAGGAGCCATTGTGACCCAGTGGGGCCTCATGGAATCAAGGAGACCATGGTGACACAGGTGATGCACATGAAGCCAAGGAGCCATTGTGACCCAGTGGGGCCTCATGGAATCAAGGAGACCATGGTGACACAGGTGATGCACATGAAGCCAAGGAGCCATTGTGACCCAGTGGGGCCTCATGGAATCAAGGAGACCATGGTGACACAGGTGATGCACATGAAGCCAAGGAGCCATTGTGACCCAGTGGGGCCTCATGGAATCAAGGAGACCATGGTGACACAGGTGATGCACATGAAGCCAAGGAGCCATTGTGACCCAGTGGGGCCTCATGGAATCAAGGAGACCATGGTGACACAGGTGATGCACATGAAGCCAAGGAGCCATTGTGACCCAGTGGGGCCTCATGGAATCAAGGAGACCATTGTGACACAGGTGATGCACATGAAGCCAAGGAGCCATTGTGACCCAGTGGGGCCTCATGGAATCAAGGAGACCATGGTGACACAGGTGATGCACATGAAGCCAAGGAGCCATTGTGACCCAGTGGGGCCTCATGGAATCAAGGAGACCATGGTGACACAGGTGATGCACATGAAGCCAAGGAGCCATTGTGACACAATGGGGCCTCATGGAATTGTCCTGGGTTGCAGTGTATTCTATCACCATCCTCATGTGGTGTTGAAATCATTTGGGTCAGTGTTTCCTTGCCTCCTCCCCCCAGACTATCTTGCTGTTAATGGCCCATCATTGTCCTGCCGCATGACTCCTAGATAACTCCCTCTGGACTATCTTCTGTTAATGAGCCTAATCAACACTTGGCCTCATGACTCATTACCCCATTGTGAGATGCTCCAGCCAGAGGGAGGTACCAAGCATCCCATCGTGGATATAAGCTGCGGCTGAACACCAGAGACAATGCTTTTCCACTGGATTTCCAGAGGACAGGAGCTACACAGCCACCACTGGGCCTTCTGAGGAAGAGCAGACCCTTTTTTTCTACAGGATCACTGCTTCAGAGGACTGCAGCCACCATTCTACCACACTGCTACCACCACCCTGCCTAACAGGGACTCAGCTTGTAGCCTGACTCTGTCAGTTTGAACCAGTGTTTTCTTTTCGTTTTTTTCTTTCCTTTACTCTAACTTCCCCATTAAATTGTTATTCTGACTTGGTGCCTCCCACTGGTTGGTTTTCAAACTAGTAGAGGAATCAAGGAGAGCATTGTGACACAGGTGATGCACATGAAGCCAAGGAGCCATTGTGACACAGCGGGGCTTCTTCCCTTGAGCTCTGCAGCTGGCTGTCCCAGCCCACGAGGCACCATGTGCCAAGTGCTCTCCTCAGGGCTCTGCCTGCACACAGGCCCAGAGAAGTTTTCCTGTTTGTAAGGAAAGAATGGAAAAGCCTGAGCAGGTTCCCTAGACAACCAACCCCACATGCTGAGTCCAGGCTGCCTGGAATGATGTCCCCTTTCTACAAGGGATACTGTGAGCAGGAATGATGTCTGGGAGCAGAATTCTCGCAGTCTTTCCACTGAATTCTCTGTCCCTGTCCTTTGCCTGGCTCTCTATTGCAGATGGAAGCTGCTGCTGCCATTCTCAGCTTGGAGCCCTCGTTTGATGCAAGCAGATGCTCCCAGGTGTGTTCAGCAGCTGTTGCTCAGTGTTGATGCAAAATATTGTGTTCCCCATGGAAGCAAGGAGCCATCGTGACACTGCAGGGGCTCATGGGATCAAGGAGACAATTGTGACAGTACAGAACCACCTAGAAACAGGGCTGAATGGTGACACCGTGGGGAATCATGGAACCACATGGAAATGTGTTCCTTATGAGACACAGCAGGGCCTTGTTGGAACCAAAGACACCTCTGCAAAAAGCAGGGTAGCTCACAGAACCAAGGAGTCCATTGTTACAATAGAAAACCTCTGGAAGCAAGGGGCCATTGTGACACAGTGGGGCCTCATGGAATCAAGGAGACCATGGTGACACAGGTGATGCACATGAAGCCAAGGAGCCATTGTGACCCAGTGGGGCCTCATGGAATCAAGGAGACCATGGTGACACAGGTGATGCACATGAAGCCAAGGAGCCGTTGTGACACAGTGGGGCCTCATGGAATCAAGGAGACCATGGTGACACAGGTGATGCACATGAAGCCAAGGAGCCATTGTGACCCAGTGGGGCCTCATGGAATCAAGGAGACCATGGTGACACAGGTGATGCACATGAAGCCAAGGAGCCATTGTGACCCAGTGGGGCCTCATGGAATCAAGGAGACCATTGTGACACAGGTGATGCACATGAAGCCAAGGAGCCATTGTGACCCAGTGGGGCCTCATGGAATCAAGGAGACCATGGTGACACAGGTGATGCACATGAAGCCAAGGAGCCATTGTGACCCAGTGGGGCCTCATGGAATCAAGGAGACCATGGTGACACAGGTGATGCACATGAAGCCAAGGAGCCATTGTGACACAGTGGGGCTTCTTCCCTTGAGCTCTGCAGCTGGCTGTCCCAGCCCACAGCACCATGTGCCAAGTGCTCTCCTCAGGGCTCTGCCTGCACACAGGCCCAGAGAAGTTTTCCTGTTTGTAAGGAAAGAATGGAAAAGCGTGAGCAGGTTCCCTAGACAACCAACCCCACATGCTGAGTCCAGGCTGCCTGCAATGATGTCCCCTTTCTACAAGGGATACTGTGAGCAGGAATGATGTCTGGGAGCAGAATTCTCGCAGTCTTTCCACGGAATTCTCTGTCCCTGTCCTTTCCCTGGCTCTCTGTTGCAGATGGAAGCTGCTGCTGCCATTCTCAGCTTGAAGCCCTCTTTTGATGCAAGCAGATGCTCCCAGGTGTGTTCAGCAGCTGTTGCTCAGTGTTGATGCAAAGCTTTTGTGTTCCTCATGGAAGCAAGGAGCCATTGTGACACTGCAGGGGCTCATGGCATCAAGGAGACAATTGTGACAGTACAGAACCTCCTAGAAACAAGGCTCCATGGTGACACCGTGGGGAATCATGGAACCACATGGAAATGTGTTCCTGATGAGACACAGCAGGGCCTTGTTGGAACCAAAGACACCTCTGCAAAAAGCAGGGTAGCTGACAGAACCAAGGAGTCCATTGTTACAATAGAAAACCTATGGAAGCAAGGGGCCATTGTGACCCAGTGGGGCCACATGGAAGCCAAGGAGCCATTGTGACCCAGTGGGGCCTCATGGAATCAAGGAGACCATGGTGACACAGGTGATGCACATGAAGCCAAGGAGCCATTGTGACCCAGTGGGGCCTCATGGAATCAAGGAGACCATGGTGACACAGGTGATGCACATGAAGCCAAGGAGCCATTGTGACCCAGTGGGGCCTCATGGAATCAAGGAGACCATGGTGACACAGGTGATGCACATGAAGCCAAGGAGCCATTGTGACCCAGTGGGGCCTCATGGAATCAAGGAGACCATGGTGACACAGGTGATGCACATGAAGCCAAGGAGCCATTGTGACCCAGTGGGGCCTCATGGAATCAAGGAGACCATGGTGACACAGGTGATGCACATGAAGCCAAGGAGCCATTGTGACACAGTGGGGCTTCTTCCCTTGAGCTCTGCAGCTGGCTGTCCCAGCCCACAGCACCATGTGCCAAGTGCTCTCCTCAGGGCTCTGCCTGCACACAGGCCCAGAGAAGTTTTCCTGTTTGTAAGGAAAGAATGGAAAAGCCTGAGCAGGTTCCCTAGACAACCAACCCCACATGCTGAGTCCAGGCTGCCTGCAATGATGTCCCCTTTCTACAAGGGATACTGTGAGCAGGAATGATGTCTGGGAGCAGAATTCTCGCAGTCTTTCCACGGAATTCTCTGTCCCTGTCCTTTGCCCTGGCTCTCTGTTGCAGATGGAAGCTGCTGCTGCCATTCTCAGCTTGAAGCCCTCTTTTGATGCAAGCAGATGCTCCCAGGTGTGTTCAGCAGCTGTTGCTCAGTGTTGATGCAAAGCTTTTGTGTTCCTCATGGAAGCAAGGAGCCATTGTGACACTGCAGGGGCTCATGGCATCAAGGAGACAATTGTGACAGTACAGAACCTCCTAGAAACAAGGCTCCATGGTGACACCGTGGGGAATCATGGAATCAAGGAGCCCCTTGTGACACAGAGAGGCCGCCTGGAAGCAATGGTCCATTGTTACACTGCGGATTCAAGAAGACCATGGGGACAGCACGGAACCTCATGGAACCATCCGTCCATTGGGACACAGCGGGGCCTCATGGACACAAGGGGACCATTGTGGCAAAGCAGGGCCTGATGGAAGCATGGAGAGCATTGTGACATTGTGGGCAATCATGGAAGCATGGAGAGCATTGTGCCACTAAGGAAACTGATGGAACCAAGGCGATCCCTGGGACACAATGGAAGCACATGGAATCAAGGCTCCATGATGACTTTGGAGGGCCTCATGGAGCACAGGATCCATTGTGACACAGCAAGACCTCGTGGAACCAAGGAGCCTTTGTGATACTCCAGATGCGCATGGAAGCCAGGGTGCACTGAGACACAGCGGGGCCTTGTTGGAACCAAAGACACCTCTGCAAAAAGCAGGGTAGCTCACAGAACCAAGGAGTCCATTGTTACAATAGAAAACCTATGGAAGCAAGGGGCCATTGTGACCCAGTGGGGCCACATGGAAGCCAAGGAGCCATTGTGACCCAGTGGGGCCTCATGGAATCAAGGAGACCATGGTGACACAGGTGATGCACATGAAGCCAAGGAGCCATTGTGACCCAGTGGGGCCTCATGGAATCAAGGAGACCATGGTGACACAGGTGATGCACATGAAGCCAAGGAGCCATTGTGACCCAGTGGGGCCTCATGGAATCAAGGAGACCATGGTGACACAGGTGATGCACATGAAGCCAAGGAGCCATTGTGACCCAGTGGGGCCTCATGGAATCAAGGAGACCATGGTGACACAGGTGATGCACATGAAGCCAAGGAGCCATTGTGACCCAGTGGGGCCTCATGGAATCAAGGAGACCATGGTGACACAGGTGATGCACATGAAGCCAAGGAGCCATTGTGACCCAGTGGGGCCTCATGGAATCAAGGAGACCATGGTGACACAGGTGATGTACATGAAGGCGAGGAGCCATTGTGACCCAGTGGGGCCTCATGGAATTGTCCTGGGTTGCAGTGTATTCTGTCACCATCCTCATGAGGTGTTGAAATCAGGTGGGTCAGTGTTTCCTTGCCTCCTCCCCCCAGACTATCTTGCTGTTAATGGCCCATCATTGTCCTGCCGCATGACTCATAGATAACTCCCTCTGGACTATCTTCTGTTAATGAGCCTAATCAACACTTGGCCTCATGACTCATTACCCCATTGTGAGATGCTCCACCCAGAGGGAGGAACCAAGCATCCCATCGTGGATATAAGCTGAGGCTGAACACCAGAGACAATGCCTTGCCACTGGATTTCCAGAGGACAGGAGCTACACAGCCACCACTGGGCCTTCTGAGGAAGAGCAGACCCTTTCTTTCTACAGGATCACCGCTTCAGAGGACTGCAGCCACCATTCTACCACACTGCTACCACCACCCTGCCTAACAGGGACTCAGCTTGTATCCTGACTCTGTCAGTTTGAACCAGTGTTTTCTTTTCGTTTTTTTCTTTCCTTTACTTTAACTTCCCCATTAAATTGTTATTCTGACTTGGTGCCTCCCACTGGTTTGTTTTCAAACTAGTACAGGGAACCAAGGAGACCATTGTGACACAGGTGATGCACATGAAGCCAAGGAGCCATTGTGACCCAGTGGGGCCTCATGGAATCAAGGAGACCATGGTGACACAGGTGATGCACATGAAGCCAAGGAGCCATTGTGACACAGTGGGGCTTCTTCCCTTGAGCTCTGCAGCTGGCTGTCCCAGCCCACAGCACCATGTGCCAAGTGCTCTCCTCAGGGCTCTGCCTGCACACAGGCCCAGAGAAGTTTTCCTGTTTGTAAGGAAAGAATGGAAAAGCGTGAGCAGGTTCCCTAGACAACCAACCCCACATGCTGAGTCCAGGCTGCCTGCAATGATGTCCCCTTTCTACAAGGGACACTGTGAGCAGGAATGATGTCTGGGAGCAGAATTCTCGCAGTCTTTCCACGGAATTCTCTGTCCCTGTCCTTTCCCTGGCTCTCTGTTGCAGATGGAAGCTGCTGCTGCCATTCTCAGCTTGGAGCCCTCGTTTGATGCAAGCAGATGCTCCCAGGTGTGTTCAGCAGCTGTTGCTCAGTGTTGATGCAAAATAGTGTTCCCCATGGAAGCAAGGAGCCATTGTGACACTGCAGGGGCTCATGGGATCAAGGAGACAATTGTGACAGTACAGAACCACCTAGAAACAGGGCTGAATGGTGACACCGTGGGCAATCATGGAACCACATGGAAATGTGTTCCTGATGAGACACAGCAGGGCCTTGTTGGAACCAAAGACACGTCTGCAAATAGCAGGGTAGCTCACAGAACCAAGGAGTCCATTGTTACAATAGAAAACCTCTGGAAGCAAGGGGCCATTGTGACCCAGTGGGGCCTCATGGAATCAAGGAGACCATGGTGAGACAGGTGATGCACATGAAGCCAAGGAGCCATTGTGACCCAGTGGGGCCTCATGGAATCAAGGAGACCATGGTGACACAGGTGATGCACATGAAGCCAAGGAGCCATTGTGACCCAGTGGGGCCTCATGGAATCAAGGAGACCATGGTGACACAGGTGATGCACATGAAGCCAAGGAGCCATTGTGACCCAGTGGGGCCTCATGGAATCAAGGAGACCATGGTGACACAGGTGATGCACATGAAGCCAAGGAGCCATTGTGACCCAGTGGGGCCTCATGGAATCAAGGAGACCATGGTGACACAGGTGATGCACATGAAGCCAAGGAGCCATTGTGACCCAGTGGGGCCTCATGGAATCAAGGAGACCATGGTGACACAGGTGATGCACATGAAGCCAAGGAGCCATTGTGACCCAGTGGGGCCTCATGGAATCAAGGAGACCATGGTGACACAGGTGATGCACATGAAGCCAAGGAGCCATTGTGACCCAGTGGGGCCTCATGGAATCCAGACTATCTTGCTGTTAATGGCCCATCATTGTCCTGCCGCATGACTCATAGATAACTCCCTCTGGACTATCTTCTGTTAATGAGCCTAATCAACACTTGGCCTCATGACTCATTACCCCATTGTGAGATGCTCCACCCAGAGGGAGGAACCAAGCATCCCATCGTGGATATAAGCTGAGGCTGAACACCAGAGACAATGCCTTGCCACTGGATTTCCAGAGGACAGGAGCTACACAGCCACCACTGGGCCTTCTGAGGAAGAGCAGACCCTTTCTTTCTACAGGATCACCGCTTCAGAGGACTGCAGCCACCATTCTACCACACTGCTACCACCACCCTGCCTAACAGGGACTCAGCTTGTATCCTGACTCTGTCAGTTTGAACCAGTGTTTTCTTTTCGTTTTTTTCTTTCCTTTACTTTAACTTCCCCATTAAATTGTTATTCTGACTTGGTGCCTCCCACTGGTTTGTTTTCAAACTAGTACAGGAACCAAGGAGACCATGGTGACACAGGTGATGCACATGAAGCCAAGGAGCCATTGTGACCCAGTGGGGCCTCATGGAATCAAGGAGACCATGGTGACACAGGTGATGCACATGAAGCCAAGGAGCCATTGTGACACAGTGGGGCTTCTTCCCTTGAGCTCTGCAGCTGGCTGTCCCAGCCCACAGCACCATGTGCCAAGTGCTCTCCTCAGGGCTCTGCCTGCACACAGGCCCAGAGAAGTTTTCCTGTTTGTAAGGAAAGAATGGAAAAGCGTGAGCAGGTTCCCTAGACAACCAACCCCACATGCTGAGTCCAGGCTGCCTGCAATGATGTCCCCTTTCTACAAGGGATACTGTGAGCAGGAATGATGTCTGGGAGCAGAATTCTCGCAGTCTTTCCACGGAATTCTCTGTCCCTGTCCTTTCCCTGGCTCTCTGTTGCAGATGGAAGCTGCTGCTGCCATTCTCAGCTTGAAGCCCTCTTTTGATGCAAGCAGATGCTCCCAGGTGTGTTCAGCAGCTGTTGCTCAGTGTTGATGCAAAGCTTTTGTGTTCCTCATGGAAGCAAGGAGCCATTGTGACACTGCAGGGGCTCATGGCATCAAGGAGACAATTGTGACAGTACAGAACCTCCTAGAAACAAGGCTCCATGGTGACACCGTGGGGAATCATGGAACCACATGGAAATGTGTTCCTGATGAGACACAGCAGGGCCTTGTTGGAACCAAAGACACCTCTGCAAAAAGCAGGGTAGCTCACAGAACCAAGGAGTCCATTGTTACAATAGAAAACCTATGGAAGCAAGGGGCCATTGTGACCCAGTGGGGCCACATGGAAGCCAAGGAGCCATTGTGACCCAGTGGGGCCTCATGGAATCAAGGAGACCATGGTGACACAGGTGATGCACATGAAGCCAAGGAGCCATTGTGACCCAGTGGGGCCTCATGGAATCAAGGAGACCATGGTGACACAGGTGATGCACATGAAGCCAAGGAGCCATTGTGACCCAGTGGGGCCTCATGGAATCAAGGAGACCATGGTGACACAGGTGATGCACATGAAGCCAAGGAGCCATTGTGACACAGTGGGGCTTCTTCCCTTGAGCTCTGCAGCTGGCTGTCCCAGCCCACAGCACCATGTGCCAAGTGCTCTCCTCAGGGCTCTGCCTGCACACAGGCCCAGAGAAGTTTTCCTGTTTGTAAGGAAAGAATGGAAAAGCCTGAGCAGGTTCCCTAGACAACCAACCCCACATGCTCGAGTCCAGGCTGCCTGCAATGATGTCCCCTTTCTACAAGGGATACTGTGAGCAGGAATGATGTCTGGGAGCAGAATTCTCGCAGTCTTTCCACTGAATTCTCTGTCCCTGTCCTTTCCCTGGCTCTCTGTTGCAGATGGAAGCTGCTGCTGCCATTTCTCAGCTTGAAGCCCTCTTTTGATGCAAGCAGATGCTCCCAGGTGTGTTCAGCAGCTGTTGCTCAGTGTTGATGCAAAGCTTTTGTGTTCCTCATGGAAGCAAGGAGCCATTGTGACACTGCAGGGGCTCATGGCATCAAGGAGACAATTGTGACAGTACAGAACCTCCTAGAAACAAGGCTCCATGGTGACACCGTGGGGAATCATGGAACCACATGGAAATGTGTTCCTTATGAGACACAGCAGGGCCTTGTTGGAACCAAAGACACGTCTGCAAAAAGCAGGGTAGCTGACAGAACCAAGGAGTCCATTGTTACAATAGAAAACCTATGGAAGCAAGGGGCCATTGTGACCCAGTGGGGCCACATGGAAGCCAAGGAGCCATTGTGACCCAGTGGGGCCTCATGGAATCAAGGAGACCATGGTGACACAGGTGATGCACATGAAGCCAAGGAGCCATTGTGACCCAGTGGGGCCTCATGGAATCAAGGAGACCATGGTGACACAGGTGATGCACATGAAGCCAAGGAGCCATTGTGACCCAGTGGGGCCTCATGGAATCAAGGAGACCATGGTGACACAGGTGATGCACATGAAGCCAAGGAGCCATTGTGACACAGTGGGGCTTCTTCCCTTGAGCTCTGCAGCTGGCTGTCCCAGCCCACAGCACCATGTGCCAAGTGCTCTCCTCAGGGCTCTGCCTGCACACAGGCCCAGAGAAGTTTTCCTGTTTGTAAGGAAAGAATGGAAAAGCCTGAGCAGGTTCCCTAGACAACCAACCCCACATGCTGAGTCCAGGCTGCCTGCAATGATGTCCCCTTTCTACAAGGGATACTGTGAGCAGGAATGATGTCTGGGAGCAGAATTCTCGCAGTCTTTCCACTGAATTCTCTGTCCCTGTCCTTTCCCTGGCTCTCTGTTGCAGATGGAAGCTGCTGCTGCCATTCTCAGCTTGAAGCCCTCTTTTGATGCAAGCAGATGCTCCCAGGTGTGTTCAGCAGCTGTTGCTCAGTGTTGATGCAAAGCTTTTGTGTTCCTCATGGAAGCAAGGAGCCATTGTGACACTGCAGGGGCTCATGGCATCAAGGAGACAATTGTGACAGTACAGAACCTCCTAGAAACAAGGCTCCATGGTGACACCGTGGGGAATCATGGAACCACATGGAAATGTGTTCCTTATGAGACACAGCAGGGCCTTGTTGGAACCAAAGACACCTCTGCAAAAAGCAGGGTAGCTCACAGAACCAAGGAGTCCATTGTTACAATAGAAAACCTATGGAAGCAAGGGGCCATTGTGACCCAGTGGGGCCACATGGAAGCCAAGGAGCCATTGTGACCCAGTGGGGCCTCATGGAATCAAGGAGACCATGGTGACACAGGTGATGCACATGAAGCCAAGGAGCCATTGTGACCCAGTGGGGCCTCATGGAATCAAGGAGACCATTGTGACACAGGTGATGCACATGAAGCCAAGGAGCCATTGTGACCCAGTGGGGCCTCATGGAATCAAGGAGACCATGGTGACACAGGTGATGCACATGAAGCCAAGGAGCCATTGTGACCCAGTGGGGCCTCATGGAATCAAGGAGACCATGGTGACACAGGTGATGCACATGAAGCCAAGGAGCCATTGTGACCCAGTGGGGCCTCATGGAATCAAGGAGACCATGGTGACACAGGTGATGCACATGAAGCCAAGGAGCCATTGTGACCCAGTGGGGCCTCATGGAATCAAGGAGACCATGGTGACACAGGTGATGCACATGAAGCCAAGGAGCCATTGTGACCCAGTGGGGCCTCATGGAATCAAGGAGACCATGGTGACACAGGTGATGCACATGAAGCCAAGGAGCCATTGTGACCCAGTGGGGCCTCATGGAATCAAGGAGACCATGGTGACACAGGTGATGCACATGAAGCCAAGGAGCCATTGTGACCCAGTGGGAATGAGCCTAATCAACACTTGGCCTCATGACTCATTACCCCATTGTGAGATGCTCCAGCCAGAGGGAGGTACCAAGCATCCCATCGTGGATATAAGCTGCGGCTGAACACCAGAGACAATGCTTTTCCACTGGATTTCCAGAGGACAGGAGCTACACAGCCACCACTGGGCCTTCTGAGGAAGAGCAGACCCTTTTTTTCTACAGGATCACTGCTTCAGAGGACTGCAGCCACCATTCTACCACACTGCTACCACCACCCTGCCTAACAGGGACTCAGCTTGTAGCCTGACTCTGTCAGTTTGAACCAGTGTTTTCTTTTCGTTTTTTTCTTTCCTTTACTCTAACTTCCCCATTAAATTGTTATTCTGACTTGGTGCCTCCCACTGGTTGGTTTTCAAACTAGTAGAGGAATCAAGGAGAGCATTGTGACACAGGTGATGCACATGAAGCCAAGGAGCCATTGTGACACAGCGGGGCTTCTTCCCTTGAGCTCTGCAGCTGGCTGTCCCAGCCCACAGCACCATGTGCCAAGTGCTCTCCTCAGGGCTCTGCCTGCACACAGGCCCAGAGAAGTTTTCCTGTTTGTAAGGAAAGAATGGAAAAGCGTGAGCAGGTTCCCTAGACAACCAACCCCACATGCTCGAGTCCAGGCTGCCTGCAATGATGTCCCCTTTCTACAAGGGATACTGTGAGCAGGAATGATGTCTGGGAGCAGAATTCTCGCAGTCTTTCCACGGAATTCTCTGTCCCTGTCCTTTCCCTGGCTCTCTGTTGCAGATGGAAGCTGCTGCTGCCATTCTCAGCTTGAAGCCCTCTTTTGATGCAAGCAGATGCTCCCAGGTGTGTTCAGCAGCTGTTGCTCAGTGTTGATGCAAAGCTTTTGTGTTCCTCATGGAAGCAAGGAGCCATTGTGACACTGCAGGGGCTCATGGCATCAAGGAGACAATTGTGACAGTACAGAACCTCCTAGAAACAAGGCTCCATGGTGACACCGTGGGGAATCATGGAACCACATGGAAATGTGTTCCTTATGAGACACAGCAGGGCCTTGTTGGAACCAAAGACACCTCTGCAAAAAGCAGGGTAGCTCACAGAACCAAGGAGTCCATTGTTACAATAGAAAACCTCTGGAAGCAAGGGGCCATTGTGACACAGTGGGGCCTCATGGAATCAAGGAGACCATGGTGACACAGGTGATGCACATGAAGCCAAGGAGCCATTGTGACCCAGTGGGGCCTCATGGAATCAAGGAGACCATGGTGACACAGGTGATGCACATGAAGCCAAGGAGCCATTGTGACACAGTGGGGCCTCATGGAATCAAGGAGACCATGGTGACACAGGTGATGCACATGGAGCCAAGGAGCCATTGTGACCCAGTGGGGCCTCATGGAATCAAGGAGACCATGGTGACATAGGTGATGCACATGAAGCCAAGGAGCCATTGTGACCCAGTGGGGCCTCATGGAATCAAGGAGACCATGGTGACACAGGTGATGCACATGAAGCCAAGGAGCCATTGTGACCCAGTGGGGCCTCATGGAATCAAGGAGACCATGGTGACACAGGTGATGCACATGAAGCCAAGGAGCCATTGTGACCCAGTGGGGCCTCATGGAATCAAGGAGACCATGGTGACACAGGTGATGCACATGAAGCCAAGGAGCCATTGTGACACAGTGGGGCTTCTTCCCTTGAGCTCTGCAGCTGGCTGTCCCAGCCCACAGCACCATGTGCCAAGTGCTCTCCTCAGGGCTCTGCCTGCACACAGGCCCAGAGAAGTTTTCCTGTTTGTAAGGAAAGAATGGAAAAGCCTGAGCAGGTTCCCTAGACAACCAACCCCACATGCTGAGTCCAGGCTGCCTGCAATGATGTCCCCTTTCTACAAGGGATACTGTGAGCAGGAATGATGTCTGGGAGCAGAATTCTCGCAGTCTTTCCACGGAATTCTCTGTCCCTGTCCTTTCCCTGGCTCTCTGTTGCAGATGGAAGCTGCTGCTGCCATTCTCAGCTTGAAGCCCTCTTTTGATGCAAGCAGATGCTCCCAGGTGTGTTCAGCAGCTGTTGCTCAGTGTTGATGCAAAGCTTTTGTGTTCCTCATGGAAGCAAGGAGCCATTGTGACACTGCAGGGGCTCATGGCATCAAGGAGACAATTGTGACAGTACAGAACCTCCTAGAAACAAGGCTCCATGGTGACACCGTGGGGAATCATGGAACCACATGGAAATGTGTTCCTGATGAGACACAGCAGGGCCTTGTTGGAACCAAAGACACCTCTGCAAAAAGCAGGGTAGCTCACAGAACCAAGGAGTCCATTGTTACAATAGAAAACCTATGGAAGCAAGGGGCCATTGTGACACAGTGGGGCCACATGGAAGCCAAGGAGCCATTGTGACCCAGTGGGGCCTCATGGAATCAAGGAGACCATGGTGACACAGGTGATGCACATGAAGCCAAGGAGCCATTGTGACCCAGTGGGGCCTCATGGAATCAAGGAGACCATGGTGACACAGGTGATGCACATGAAGCCAAGGAGCCATTGTGACCCAGTGGGGCCTCATGGAATCAAGGAGACCATGGTGACACAGGTGATGCACATGAAGCCAAGGAGCCATTGTGACCCAGTGGGGCCTCATGGAATCAAGGAGACCATGGTGACACAGGTGATGCACATGAAGCCAAGGAGCCATTGTGACCCAGTGGGGCCTCATGGAATCAAGGAGACCATGGTGACACAGGTGATGCACATGAAGCCAAGGAGCCATTGTGACACAGTGGGGCTTCTTCCCTTGAGCTCTGCAGCTGGCTGTCCCAGCCCACAGCACCATGTGCCAAGTGCTCTCCTCAGGGCTCTGCCTGCACACAGGCCCAGAGAAGTTTTCCTGTTTGTAAGGAAAGAATGGAAAAGCCTGAGCAGGTTTCCTAAACAACCAACCCCACATGCTCAGTCCAGGCTGCCTGCAATGATGTCCCCTTTCTACAAGGGACTACTGTGAGCAGGAATGATGTCTGGGAGCAGAATTCTCGCAGTCTTTCCACGGAATTCTCTGTCCCTGTCCTTTGCCTGGCTCTCTGTTGCAGATGGAAGCTGCTGCTGCCATTTCTCAGCTTGAAGCCCTCTTTTGATGCAAGCAGATGCTCCCAGGTGTGTTCAGCAGCTGTTGCTCAGTGTTGATGCAAAGCTTTTGTGTTCCTCATGGAAGCAAGGAGCCATTGTGACACTGCAGGGGCTCATGGGATCAAGGAGACAATTGTGACAGTACAGAACCTCCTAGAAACAAGGCTCCATGGTGACACCGTGGGGAATCATGGAATCAAGGAGCCCCTTGTGACACAGAGAGGCCGCCTGGAAGCAATGGTCCATTGTTACACTGCGGATTCAAGAAGACCATGGGGACAGCACGGAACCTCATGGAACCATCCGTCCATTGGGACACAGCGGGGCCTCATGGACACAAGGGGACCATTGTGGCAAAGCAGGGCCTGATGGAAGCATGGAGAGCATTGTGACATTGTGGGCAATCATGGAAGCATGGAGAGCATTGTGCCACTAAGGAAACTGATGGAACCAAGGCGATCCCTGGGACACAATGGAAGCACATGGAATCAAGGCTCCATGATGACTTTGGAGGGCCTCATGGAGCACAGGATCCATTGTGACACAGCAAGACCTCGTGGAACCAAGGAGCCTTTGTGATACTCCAGATGCGCATGGAAGCCAGGGTGCACTGAGACACAGCGGGGCCTTGTTGGAACCAAAGACACCTCTGCAAAAAGCAGGGTAGCTCACAGAACCAAGGAGTCCATTGTTACATTGTAGAAAATTATATATTACATTCTAGAAAACCTATGGAAGCAAGGGGCTATTGTGACACAGAGGGGCCACATGGAAGCAATTGTCCATTATGACAATGTGGATCAAAGGTGAGCATGGTGACACTGCGGAACCTCATGGAAGCAAGGAGCCATTGTGACCCAGTGGGGCCTCATGGAATCAAGGAGACCATGGTGACACAGGTGATGCACATGAAGCCAAGGAGCCATTGTGACCCAGTGGGGCCTCATGGAATCAAGGAGGACCATGGTGACACAGGTGATGCACATGAAGCCAAGGAGCCATTGTGACCCAGTGGGGCCTCATGGAATCAAGGAGACCATGGTGACACAGGTGATGCACATGAAGCCAAGGAGCCATTGTGACCCAGTGGGGCCTCATGGAATCAAGGAGACCATGGTGACACAGGTGATGCACATGAAGCCAAGGAGCCATTGTGACCCAGTGGGGCATCATGGAATCAAGGAGACCATGGTGACACAGGTGATGTACATGAAGCCAAGGAGCCATTGTGACCCAGTGGGGCCTCATGGAATCCTGCCGCATGACTCATAGATAACTCCCTCTGGACTATCTTCTGTTAATGAGCCCAATCAACACTTGGCCTCATGACTCATTACCCCATTGTGAGATGCTCCACCCAGAGGGAGGAACCAAGCATCCCATCGTGGATATAAGCTGAGGCTGAACACCAGAGACAATGCCTTGCCACTGGATTTCCAGAGGACAGGAGCTACACAGCCACCACTGGGCCTTCTGAGGAAGAGCAGACCCTTTCTTTCTACAGGATCACCGCTTCAGAGGACTGCAGCCACCATTCTACCACACTGCTACCACCACCCTGCCTAACAGGGACTCAGCTTGTATCCTGACTCTGTCAGTTTGAACCAGTGTTTTCTTTTCGTTTTTTTCTTTCCTTTACTTTAACTTCCCCATTAAATTGTTATTCTGACTTGGTGCCTCCCACTGGTTTGTTTTCAAACTAGTACGAGGAACCAAGGAGACCATTGTGACACAGGTGATGCACATGAAGCCAAGGAGCCATTGTGACACAGTGGGGCTTCTTCCCTTGAGCTCTGCAGCTGGCTGTCCCAGCCCACAGCACCACTGTGCCAAGTGCTCTCCTCAGGGCTCTGCCTGCACACAGGCCCAGAGAAGTTTTCCTGTTTGTAAGGAAAGAATGGAAAAGCGTGAGCAGGTTCCCTAGACAACCAACCCCACATGCTGAGTCCAGGCTGCCTGCAATGATGTCCCCTTTCTACAAGGGATACTGTGAGCAGGAATGATGTCTGGGAGCAGAATTCTCGCAGTCTTTCCACTGAATTCTCTGTCCCTGTCCTTTCCCTGGCTCTCTGTTGCAGATGGAAGCTGCTGCTGCCATTCTCAGCTTGAAGCCCTCTTTTGATGCAAGCAGATGCTCCCAGGTGTGTTCAGCAGCTGTTGCTCAGTGTTGATGCAAAGCTTTTGTGTTCCTCATGGAAGCAAGGAGCCATTGTGACACTGCAGGGGCTCATGGCATCAAGGAGACAATTGTGACAGTACAGAACCTCCTAGAAACAAGGCTCCATGGTGACACCGTGGGGAATCATGGAACCACATGGAAATGTGTTCCTTATGAGACACAGCAGGGCCTTGTTGGAACCAAAGACACCTCTGCAAAAAGCAGGGTAGCTGACAGAACCAAGGAGTCCATTGTTACAATAGAAAACCTATGGAAGCAAGGGGCCATTGTGACACAGTGGGGCCACATGGAAGCCAAGGAGCCATTGTGACCCAGTGGGGCCTCATGGAATCAAGGAGACCATGGTGACACAGGTGATGCACATGAAGCCAAGGAGCCATTGTGACCCAGTGGGGCCTCATGGAATCAAGGAGACCATTGTGACACAGGTGATGCACATGAAGCCAAGGAGCCATTGTGACCCAGTGGGGCCTCATGGAATCAAGGAGACCATGGTGACACAGGTGATGCACATGAAGCCAAGGAGCCATTGTGACACAGTGGGGCTTCTTCCCTTGAGCTCTGCAGCTGGCTGTCCCAGCCCACAGCACCATGTGCCAAGTGCTCTCCTCAGGGCTCTGCCTGCACACAGGCCCAGAGAAGTTTTCCTGTTTGTAAGGAAAGAATGGAAAAGCCTGAGCAGGTTCCCTAGACAACCAACCCCACATGCTGAGTCCAGGCTGCCTGCAATGATGTCCCCTTTCTACAAGGGATACTGTGAGCAGGAATGATGTCTGGGAGCAGAATTCTCGCAGTCTTTCCACTGAATTCTCTGTCCCTGTCCTTTCCCTGGCTCTCTGTTGCAGATGGAAGCTGCTGCTGCCATTCTCAGCTTGAAGCCCTCTTTTGATGCAAGCAGATGCTCCCAGGTGTGTTCAGCAGCTGTTGCTCAGTGTTGATGCAAAGCTTTTGTGTTCCTCATGGAAGCAAGGAGCCATTGTGACACTGCAGGGGCTCATGGCATCAAGGAGACAATTGTGACAGTACAGAACCTCCTAGAAACAAGGCTCCATGGTGTCCATGTGGGGAATCATGGAACCACATGGAAATGTGTTCCTGATGAGACACAGCAGGGCCTTGTTGGAACCAAAGACACCTCTGCAAAAAGCAGGGTAGCTCAGAGATCCAAGGAGTCCATTGTTACAATAGAAAACCTATGGAAGCAAGGGGCCATTGTGACCCAGTGGGGCCACATGGAAGCCAAGGAGCCATTGTGACCCAGTGGGGCCTCATGGAATCAAGGAGACCACTGGTGACACAGGTGATGCACATGAAGCCAAGGAGCCATTGTGACCCAGTGGGGCCTCATGGAATCAAGGAGACCATGGTGACACAGGTGATGCACATGAAGCCAAGGAGCCCTTGTGACCCAGTGGGGCCTCATGGAATCAAGGAGACCATGGTGACACAGGTGATGCACATGAAGGCAAGGAGCCATTGTGACCCAGTGGGGCCTCATGGAATCAAGGAGACCATGGTGACACAGGTGATGCACATGAAGCCAAGGAGCCATTGTGACCCAGTGGGGCCTCATGGAATCAAGGAGACCATGGTGACACAGGTGATGCACATGAAGCCAAGGAGCCATTGTGACCCAGTGGGGCCTCATGGAATCAAGGAGACCATGGTGACACAGGTGATGCACATGAAGCCAAGGAGCCATTGTGACCCAGTGGGGCCTCATGGAATCAAGGAGACCATTGTGACACAGGTGATGCACATGAAGCCAAGGAGCCATTGTGACACAGCGGGGCTTCTTCCCTTCAGCTCTGCAGCTGGCGGTCCCAGCCCACGGCACCATGTGCCAAGTGCTCTCCTTAGGGCTCTGCCTGCACACAGGCCCAGAGAAGTTTTCCTGTTTGTATGGAAAGAATGGAAAAGCCTGAGCAGGTTTCCTAAACAACAAACCCTACATGCTCAGTCCAGGCTGCCTGGAATGATGTCCCCTTTCTACAAGGGACACTGTGAGCAGGAATGATGTCTGGGAGCAGAATTCCCGCAGTCTTTCCACTGAATTCTCTGTCCCTGTCCTTTGCCTGGCTCTCTGTTGCAGATGGAAGCTGCTGGTGCCTTTCTCTGCTTGAAGCCCTCTTTTGATGCAAGCAGATGCTCCCAGGTGTGTTCAGCAGCTGTTGCTCAGTGTTGATGCAAAGCTTTTGTGTTCCTCATGGAAGCAAGGAGCCATTGTGACACTGCAGGGGCTCATGGGATCAAGGAGACAATTGTGACAGTACAGAACCTCCTAGAAACAAGGCTCCATGGTGACACGGTGGGGAATCATGGAATCAAGGAGCCCCTTGTGACACAGAGAGGCCGCCTGGAAGCAATGGTCCATTGTTACACTGCGGATTCAAGAAGACCATGGGGACAGCACGGAACCTCATGGAACCATCCGTCCATTGGGACACAGCGGGGCCTCATGGACACAAGGGGACCATTGTGGCAAAGCAGGGCCTGATGGAAGCATGGAGAGCATTGTGACATTGTGGGCAATCATGGAAGCATGGAGAGCATTGTGCCACTAAGGAAACTGATGGAACCAAGGCGATCCCTGGGACACAATGGAAGCACATGGAATCAAGGCTCCATGATGACTTTGGAGGGCCTCATGGAGCACAGGATCCATTGTGACACAGCAAGACCTCGTGGAACCAAGGAGCCTTTGTGATACTCCAGATGCGCATGGAAGCCAGGGTGCACTGAGACACAGCGGGGCCTTGTTGGAACCAAAGACACCTCTGCAAAAAGCAGGGTAGCTCACAGAACCAAGGAGTCCATTGTTACATTGTAGAAAATTATACATTACATTCTAGAAAACCTATGGAAGCAAGGGGCTATTGTGACACAGTGGGGCCACATGGAAGCAATTGTCCATTATGACAATGTGGATCAAAGGTGAGCATGGTGACACTGCGGAACCTCATGGAAGCAAGGAGCCATTGTGACCCAGTGGGGCCTCATGGAATCAAGGAGACCATGGTGACACAGGTGATGCACATGAAGCCAAGGAGCCATTGTGACCCAGTGGGGCCTCATGGAATCAAGGAGACCATGGTGACACAGGTGATGCACATGAAGCCAAGGAGCCATTGTGACCCAGTGGGGCCTCATGGAATCAAGGAGACCATGGTGACACAGGTGATGCACATGAAGCCAAGGAGCCATTGTGACCCAGTGGGGCCTCATGGAATCAAGGAGACCATGGTGACACAGGTGATGCACATGAAGCCAAGGAGCCATTGTGACACAGCGGGGCTTCTTCCCTTCAGCTCTGCAGCTGGCGGTCCCAGCCCACGGCACCATGTGCCAAGTGCTCTCCTTAGGGCTCTGCCTGCACACAGGCCCAGAGAAGTTTTCCTGTTTGTATGGAAAGAATGGAAAAGCCTGAGCAGGTTTCCTAAACAACAAACCCTACATGCTCAGTCCAGGCTGCCTGGAATGATGTCCCCTTTCTACAAGGGACACTGTGAGCAGGAATGATGTCTGGGAGCAGAATTCCCGCAGTCTTTCCACTGAATTCTCTGTCCCTGTCCTTTGCCTGGCTCTCTGTTGCAGATGGAAGCTGCTGGTGCCTTTCTCTGCTTGAAGCCCTCTTTTGATGCAAGCAGATGCTCCCAGGTGTGTTCAGCAGCTGTTGCTCAGTGTTGATGCAAAGCTTTTGTGTTCCTCATGGAAGCAAGGAGCCATTGTGACACTGCAGGGGCTCATGGGATCAAGGAGACAATTGTGACAGTACAGAACCTCCTAGAAACAAGGCTCCATGGTGACACGGTGGGGAATCATGGAATCAAGGAGCCCCTTGTGACACAGAGAGGCCGCCTGGAAGCAATGGTCCATTGTTACACTGCGGATTCAAGAAGACCATGGGGACAGCACGGAACCTCATGGAACCATCCGTCCATTGGGACACAGCGGGGCCTCATGGACACAAGGGGACCATTGTGGCAAAGCAGGGCCTGATGGAAGCATGGAGAGCATTGTGACATTGTGGGCAATCATGGAAGCATGGAGAGCATTGTGCCACTAAGGAAACTGATGGAACCAAGGCGATCCCTGGGACACAATGGAAGCACATGGAATCAAGGCTCCATGATGACTTTGGAGGGCCTCATGGAGCACAGGATCCATTGTGACACAGCAAGACCTCGTGGAACCAAGGAGCCTTTGTGATACTCCAGATGCGCATGGAAGCCAGGGTGCACTGAGACACAGCGGGGCCTTGTTGGAACCAAAGACACCTCTGCAAAAAGCAGGGTAGCTCACAGAACCAAGGAGTCCATTGTTACATTGTAGAAAATTATACATTACATTCTAGAAAACCTATGGAAGCAAGGGGCTATTGTGACACAGTGGGGCCACATGGAAGCAATTGTCCATTATGACAATGTGGATCAAAGGTGAGCATGGTGACACTGCGGAACCTCATGGAAGCAAGGAGCCATTGTGACCCAGTGGGGCCTCATGGAATCAAGGAGACCATGGTGACACAGGTGATGCACATGAAGCCAAGGAGCCATTGTGACCCAGTGGGGCCTCATGGAATCAAGGAGACCATGGTGACACAGGTGATGCACATGAAGCCAAGGAGCCATTGTGACCCAGTGGGGCCTCATGGAATCAAGGAGACCATGGTGACACAGGTGATGCACATGAAGCCAAGGAGCCATTGTGACCCAGTGGGGCCTCATGGAATCAAGGAGACCATGGTGACACAGGTGATGCACATGAAGCCAAGGAGCCATTGTGACCCAGTGGGGCCTCATGGAATCAAGGAGACCATTGTGACACAGGTGATGCACATGAAGCCAAGGAGCCATTGTGACACAGCGGGGCTTCTTCCCTTCAGCTCTGCAGCTGGCGGTCCCAGCCCACGGCACCATGTGCCAAGTGCTCTCCTTAGGGCTCTGCCTGCACACAGGCCCAGAGAAGTTTTCCTGTTTGTATGGAAAGAATGGAAAAGCCTGAGCAGGTTTCCTAAACAACAAACCCTACATGCTCAGTCCAGGCTGCCTGGAATGATGTCCCCTTTCTACAAGGGACACTGTGAGCAGGAATGATGTCTGGGAGCAGAATTCCCGCAGTCTTTCCACTGAATTCTCTGTCCCTGTCCTTTGCCTGGCTCTCTGTTGCAGATGGAAGCTGCTGGTGCCTTTCTCTGCTTGAAGCCCTCTTTTGATGCAAGCAGATGCTCCCAGGTGTGTTCAGCAGCTGTTGCTCAGTGTTGATGCAAAGCTTTTGTGTTCCTCATGGAAGCAAGGAGCCATTGTGACACTGCAGGGGCTCATGGGATCAAGGAGACAATTGTGACAGTACAGAACCTCCTAGAAACAAGGCTCCATGGTGACACGGTGGGGAATCATGGAATCAAGGAGCCCCTTGTGACACAGAGAGGCCGCCTGGAAGCAATGGTCCATTGTTACACTGCGGATTCAAGAAGACCATGGGGACAGCACGGAACCTCATGGAACCATCCGTCCATTGGGACACAGCGGGGCCTCATGGACACAAGGGGACCATTGTGGCAAAGCAGGGCCTGATGGAAGCATGGAGAGCATTGTGACATTGTGGGCAATCATGGAAGCATGGAGAGCATTGTGCCACTAAGGAAACTGATGGAACCAAGGCGATCCCTGGGACACAATGGAAGCACATGGAATCAAGGCTCCATGATGACTTTGGAGGGCCTCATGGAGCACAGGATCCATTGTGACACAGCAAGACCTCGTGGAACCAAGGAGCCTTTGTGATACTCCAGATGCGCATGGAAGCCAGGGTGCACTGAGACACAGCGGGGCCTTGTTGGAACCAAAGACACCTCTGCAAAAAGCAGGGTAGCTCACAGAACCAAGGAGTCCATTGTTACATTGTAGAAAATTATACATTACATTCTAGAAAACCTATGGAAGCAAGGGGCTATTGTGACACAGTGGGGCCACATGGAAGCAATTGTCCATTATGACAATGTGGATCAAAGGTGAGCATGGTGACACTGCGGAACCTCATGGAAGCAAGGAGCCATTGTGACCCAGTGGGGCCTCATGGAATCAAGGAGACCATGGTGACACAGGTGATGCACATGAAGCCAAGGAGCCATTGTGACCCAGTGGGGCCTCATGGAATCAAGGAGACCATGGTGACACAGGTGATGCACATGAAGCCAAGGAGCCATTGTGACCCAGTGGGGCCTCATGGAATCAAGGAGACCATGGTGACACAGGTGATGCACATGAAGCCAAGGAGCCATTGTGACCCAGTGGGGCCTCATGGAATCAAGGAGACCATGGTGACACAGGTGATGCACATGAAGCCAAGGAGCCATTGTGACCCAGTGGGGCCTCATGGAATCAAGGAGACCATTGTGACACAGGTGATGCACATGAAGCCAAGGAGCCATTGTGACACAGCGGGGCTTCTTCCCTTCAGCTCTGCCAGCTGGCGGTCCCAGCCCACGGCACCATGTGCCAAGTGCTCTCCTTAGGGCTCTGCCTGCACACAGGCCCAGAGAAGTTTTCCTGTTTGTATGGAAAGAATGGAAAAGCCTGAGCAGGTTTCCTAAACAACAAACCCTACATGCTCAGTCCAGGCTGCCTGGAATGATGTCCCCTTTCTACAAGGGACACTGTGAGCAGGAATGATGTCTGGGAGCAGAATTCCCGCAGTCTTTCCACTGAATTCTCTGTCCCTGTCCTTTGCCTGGCTCTCTGTTGCAGATGGAAGCTGCTGGTGCCTTTCTCTGCTTGAAGCCCTCTTTTGATGCAAGCAGATGCTCCCAGGTGTGTTCAGCAGCTGTTGCTCAGTGTTGATGCAAAGCTTTTGTGTTCCTCATGGAAGCAAGGAGCCATTGTGACACTGCAGGGGCTCATGGGATCAAGGAGACAATTGTGACAGTACAGAACCTCCTAGAAACAAGGCTCCATGGTGACACGGTGGGGAATCATGGAATCAAGGAGCCCCTTGTGACACAGAGAGGCCGCCTGGAAGCAATGGTCCATTGTTACACTGCGGATTCAAGAAGACCATGGGGACAGCACGGAACCTCATGGAACCATCCGTCCATTGGGACACAGCGGGGCCTCATGGACACAAGGGGACCATTGTGGCAAAGCAGGGCCTGATGGAAGCATGGAGAGCATTGTGACATTGTGGGCAATCATGGAAGCATGGAGAGCATTGTGCCACTAAGGAAACTGATGGAACCAAGGCGATCCCTGGGACACAATGGAAGCACATGGAATCAAGGCTCCATGATGACTTTGGAGGGCCTCATGGAGCACAGGATCCATTGTGACACAGCAAGACCTCGTGGAACCAAGGAGCCTTTGTGATACTCCAGATGCGCATGGAAGCCAGGGTGCACTGAGACACAGCGGGGCCTTGTTGGAACCAAAGACACCTCTGCAAAAAGCAGGGTAGCTCACAGAACCAA